>NC_056735.1:720683635-720882583 GCF_019279795.1 Protopterus annectens | reverse complement strand
ACGGTAAAGGCCTCGGAATCTGGCTTAGGCCTGGGCTGCCTGTCCTTATCCTTGCGTTTTTTGTGCACGCTGGTAGTCGGTTGCTCCGACGGCATGGTGTAATTAAATTTCCTACCGAAGTAGTGTCGTGCAAAATTAAACCTAGCACAAAACCGACAAGTAGTGATGTCATGGTCTGGGCCTAGGCAAGGTATGCAATAAGAATGAAAATCCTTATGAGGTATTTGCTTCCCACAAGAAATACAATTGTTAACTTTTTCTGACATCGGTCTGAGGCAAGAAAAGTTTCCCCAACGGGGTTACTTAGCTTTACATAAGACTTCGGTCTGAAATTCGAATTTGAAAATCTCAGGAGTCGGCCGACCCGCACTTGCGAACTGCTTCTGCTTCGGGCACCACGCGGCAAGAAAGACTGGAGAAAATGGCGTCGGTTGCATTATATATACTCCTGGCGCACTGACGTCAGGGAAGAGGCGACAGCAACCGACGTCGGACCAAGACTTTGGAATTCCGGCCGACTGCAGGACCGCCTGACGACAGGATAACCCAAGTGTGATGACTGCAGCAGGGTAAGACGAACATCTTTCCCTTCCATGGAAAGCTGAAGGCATTCACTCTCCATGCTAGTGGAGTGTAATCACAGGAGCAAAATGTGTTTGTCTGTTCTGGGGGGAGGCAAACAGATCCACTTGAGGTGTGCCCCAT
Organism: Protopterus annectens; assembly: GCF_019279795.1. Lineage (NCBI taxonomy): Eukaryota > Metazoa > Chordata > Ceratodontiformes > Protopteridae > Protopterus > Protopterus annectens. Next base: position 720,881,878 of record NC_056735.1, on the reverse strand, counting down.
TGGTGGGCAATGTCTAAGAAGGTTTCCCTGTGTAACATCCATTCGTGCTGAGGGAAAGATGTTCTACTGAGCAAGTCTGCTTGTTTGTTTTAATGAAAGGGGATGTAAGAAGCCTGCAGTAAGAGGTTGTGTCTGGTTGCTATTTACCAGATTTGTAGAGTTATCTGGCATAACGGTCTCTCCTTGCTTGTTGCGGTACCACGTGACAGTCATGTTGTTCGTCACAATGTGTAGCTGGCCTGGTTGCAAGACTGGAAGGAAAGCTTTGAGAGGCAGTAATACTGCTGTCATTTCCCTGACATGGATGTGTTGCTTTTGAAGTGCAGGGTTCCAACACTGCAGCCCTTTAACTCTGCTCCCCACCCTAAATCTGATGCATCTGTGTGCATGGTCTGAGTGATGGGGGGGGGGGGGGCTAGTTGGAGTGGGATGTCCTGTTTCTGGGAAACGTGCTGAATCCACCACATTAGTTCTGTCTTTAGACAGGACATGAGGGGAATAGGTTTGTCTAATGAATGTTGACTTTGAGACCATACATTTTTTAAATATCATTGCAATTTTCCCATGTGCATCCTGGCTAATAGGAGCATGGGAATGGTTGCTGCCATGAGACCTAGGACTTGCAGAAATTGTCTTGCTGAGAGATGGGATTTCGTAAGTAGGCCTTTAAAATGGCTGGAGAGAGAGTGTACTTTGTCCATTGGGAGAAAGGATCTCATCAAGTCTGTTCTTATCCTGCAGTCTAGGAAAACTTTGCACTGCTGAGGAAGAAGTGAGGACTTCTGGAGGTGAACAGTGAAGCCCAAGGTGTGGAGAACAGTCATTGTGAATTTGAGATGGTTTTGCAGGGTGGATTCTGATTCTTCCAGAATAAAAATGTCATCCAGGTAAGGGTATATTTGTAGTCCCTTGATTCTGCAATAGGCAATGGCTGGGGCCAGGCACTTTGTAAATACTCTGGGAGCAGCAGACAAGCCAAAGGGCAAGGCTGTAAACTGAAAGTGTGAAGAATGTCCAGTGAAGGGCAGAAATCTCCTGTGGGAGTGTCTGATCGGGATGTGCAGGTAGCATCCTTTAGATCCAGACTGACCATGAAAGGCTTTGGGTGGAATGAGGGGTAGCAAAGTTTGTAGAAAGAGCATCCTGAAGGACGGAACTTTTAAGAACAGGTTTAGTTAAGATAAGTCCAGGATCCTTTTTCGGTACTAGGGAAAAGGCAGGAATAGAAGCCTTTTCCTTCCTGTCCTGAGAGAACTGGCTCTATAGTTCCTAGAGTCAGGGGGTCTTTCAATATGAGAGGGAATAAATGTAGCTGGTCTCTTGGAGGGAAGGGAATTCTTTTGGGCTTTGGCTTTTCCTTCCAGGAAAGGAAATATCCTTTTTGGATTATGGAAAGCACCAAAGTATCCGAGGTATTTGTTTTCCAGAAGGGGAAGCACTGAGTAAGGTGGGCAGACAGAGGGAGCTGATCCAGGCAGTCACGTTGAAGTGGAACCTCCTTGGTCAGGAAAAGGCTGCTTGGCAGGTCCCTGGGAATTAGGAGGTCTGGAGTAAGGCAATCTCCTGGACCCTTTACGAGGTCTAGAGGAGGAAGGACAAGATGCAGACGGAGTTCTTCTTACAAAAGAAGTCTTAGCAGGGTAGTTCCTGTACTATCTGGAGAAGGGGGACACCAGCAAGCGCTCGATGTCTTGAAGCTCTTCACTTTTCTCTTGTAAATTTTTGAAAAGTTCTGCTGAATTCTTACAAAATAAGAGATTGTGGTTTAGCGGAACATCCATTATCTTGTATTTAAAGTCCTCTGGTAGAGGTTGGAGATGTAGCCAGGAATCTCTACGCAAGACAGATGCAGCAGACCTGGCTGATACTTCTGCTGCATCATAACTGCACTTAATCGAGTGTATGGCTACCTGAGTAGCTAAAGACAGTTTAGATGCAATGTCATTCTTTGTGGGACAGTCCGGGGTAGAGGCTAGCAAGGTGGAGGCCTGGGAAACAAGGTCTAAGACATATTTTACCATGTGTGTTTGGTAATTCATAGCCCCAAAGGCTAGGGTGGAGGAGGCATATACTTTTTTACCCATACTGCCTGCGGTTTTGCTATCCTTGTCTGTGGCCAAAAGCGAAGCAGAGGGTAATTGCCTAGATTGTCTGTCAAGAGACACATCAATAACTGCAGGATCAGTCAGGGGAGGTTTCACTACAAATTTCTGTTCTTCTGGAACTTTATAAAATCTATCCAGCCTTTTGGAGGCAGGTGGTTGAGAATCTGGATTCTAGGAGGCAGAATTAAAGACATCCAGAAAGGCTGGTAGAACTGGTGGAATAGCTGAGGGGGAGGGAGATTCTAACTGCAGAAGCTCAAAATATCTTTTCTGGGTGTCTGTCATCAAGGTAGTACCCCACTTGAAGTACTCTTTCATTTTTGTGATGGTTTCCCCAAAGGAAATATTGTCTGGAGGAGAATCACCCTCAACAGAGTCTTCGTCCAGGAAGTATTAGTCCACAGGAAAAGCAATCTGAGACACATAAGAAAAGTACAGTTTTGTACCTACCATAAATGTAGATGTTCGAGGATCCACATTGCTGCAGTCCTAACAATTGGGTAGTCCGCTGTCCAGTCGGCCCGAATACCAAAGTATAAGGCTGACGTCGGTCAGGGCGCATTAGACTGACGTCAGTACGTCAGGGTACTAATGCGCATGACCGACGCCATATCCTCAGTCTTTTCTTGCCCCAGATGTCAGAAGACCCTAAAAAGACAAGGCCCAATATACCTGCACCAAAAATATGTACAATATATACAAAAATATCAGCATATAACCTCACCTACACAACCACCCCTAAACATAGAGGGGAAGGAGGGAGTATTGACTGCAGCAATGTGGATCCTCGAACATCTACATTTATGGTAGGTACAAAACTGTACTATGTTCTTCGCTCCACATTGCTGCAGTCCTAACAATTGGGTAGAATCCCAAAGCAGAGGTAAGGGAGGCTGGCAAATCATAAAGAAGCAGGAGCTGACAACATGCCTTGCAAAATAGCTGTGGCAAAACCAGCCCTAGACTTAGAGTAGAGAGGAAGGTGATAATGCTTAGAGAAAGTATGCACTGAACTCCAAGTAGCTGCCTCCAAAATATCCTTAGTTGCCACACCCTTAGAAATGCTGTTGAAGTGGCAGTAGCCCTAGTGGAATGAGGCCTAATCCCAGCTGGAATCTCCTTGCCATGATGGGAATAACAAAATGCAATGCAAAACCCAATCCACCTAGAAATAGTTTGTTTTGACACAGGCTTGCCCTGCGAACTCAAAGCAAAAGAAACAAACAACTGCTGAGACTGCCTAAAATCCTTAGTCCTGCTCAAATAATAACGCAATTGCCTATGCACATCTAAAGTGTGCAAAATCTTTTCCCTTTATTTTGGGGGTCTGCATAAAAGTAGGCAAATGAATAGTTTGGTTTAAAGCCACACTAGAAACCACCTTAGGCATAAAAGAAGGATTAGTACGTAATGATACCCTATCCTTATGGAAAATCAATAAGGGCTCTACTGCCATAAGGGCCTGCAACTCAGACACCCTTCTTGCAGAAGTAATAGCCAACCGATAAGCAGTGTACCATGACAAGTATTTAAATCCAGCAGTAGCCGAGGCTCAAAAGGTTGTAGAGTAAGTTTCTCCAACACAAAATTGAGATCCCAAGCAGGAGTAGGAGCTCTACGTGGGGGTCTTATATTCTTTGCCCTCTAAGAAACTGCTTGAACAAAGGATGCGAAAACAATGGTGGGTCACAATCATAGTGAGCTGAAATTGCTGCAGCATGAATCTTAATGGAAGAGAAGGACAAACCTTTGTCCAATAACTCAGTAAGATATTGAAGAGCCACACTCAAATTAGGCTCAGAAATCTGCAAATTCTTTGCTGTACTCCAAAACAAAAATCTCTTCCATTTTTCTGCGTACACTTTCCTTGTACTAGGTCTTCTAGCTTCCATAATCACATTTAAAACTTGTTGAGGAAGTTGAGACCTGCTGTGTTTCAATACAGAATATGCCAGGCTGTTAGATGAAGAGAGTGGAGCTTGACATTGAGCAGATGACCGTCCTTCTGAGATAACAGATGTGGAATCAAAGGTAAAGGCCATGGAGGCTTCTTTACCAGACTCCTTAGTAGTGGGTACCAGTGTTGCCGAGGCCAATCTGGAGCTATTAAAATCATCCTTGGCTTGTCTTGTCTGACCTTTAAGAGCACCTTTGGAAGAAGAGGCAGAGGTGGAAAGGCATACACATGAAGATTTTTCCAACTGAAAGAAAGAGCATCCACTTTCCAAGCTGTGTGATGAAACCCCTTTGTGCAAAACTTTGGCAGCTGGTGGTTTAGTGGAGAAGCGAACAGATCTATGTCTGGAGTTCCCAGGACACTGTCAATTTCTGAAATACATGAAGATCCAGTTTCCACTCGTGGGGATCCATGATTTGTCTGCTTAACACATCTGCTAAGGAGTTCTGTGCTCCGGCAGAAACCTTGCCTGAAGAGTTAGTTGCAAGCTGAGCGCAGTCTCCCATAAAATCATTGCTTGCCTGCATAGAGGATAAGAATGTGTTCCCCTTGTTTGTTGATGTACCACATGACAGTTGTGTTGTCTGTTAGAATCAACACCTGCCCTGGAAGAAGTAACTCCTTGAAAGCCATTAATGCAAACTGGACTGCTAACATCTCCTTCAAGTTGATATGTAGATGCTGTAGTCTGGCAGGCCACTTGTCTTGTATCCACTTTCCATTTAGATGAGCTCCCCAAGCAATGTCCGAGGCATCTGTCGTTAAAATCTGACTCGCCTCTGGCCGGGTCACAGAGAGTCCCTTGTTTAGGTGACATTCCTGAGCCCACCACAGAAATTCTTTTGAAGGCAAGGTATTATTTGAATGACAGTGTCCAAATCCTGGCAGTGCTGTGTCCATACATTTTGAGATACCATTGCAGCTTCCTCATATGCAGTTTGGCATTGGGAAGCACCAGAATACAAGATGCCATGAACCCTAATGCTTGAAGGACTGTCCTTGCAGTCAGCACGGACTGATGAGATAGTTGATGGAAGTAAAAGGATAGACTCTTTTGTTTGTCCGGGGTTAAAAAGGCCATCTGGGCTGCTGTATTCAGTCTCACACCCAGAAAGCACATGTCTTGAGAGGGTACTAGACTGGACTTTATTTCGCGCACAGAATACCCTAGGCATCTTAGCACTGCTATAACATATTCCAGATGCTGTAGAAGGTCTTCCTTTTCTTGAGCCAGAATCAGGCAATCGCCCAAGTAAGGATAGATTTGAATTCCTTGTAGCCTGAAGTAAGCTATCACTGGAGCCAGAACCTTTGTGAATACTCTGGGCAGTAGATAAGCCAAAGGGCAATGCAGAGAACTGATAATGAGAATTTCCAGCTCGAAAACGCAGATACTTCCTGCAACTTAGTCTTATAGGCACATGAAGGTAAGCTTCCTTGAGATCTAAAGTTACCATCCAGTGATCTTTGCCCAGCAGAGGTAAAAGCTGTTGTAACGTCAACATTTTGAACTTTGGAATGTCCAGATAAGTGTTGAGGATAGATAAATCCAAAATTGGTCTCCACGTGTTCCCCTTCTTTGGTACTAGGAACAGGCGAGAATAAAATCCTAGGCCCCTTTCTGATACAGGGACTGGCTGAATGGCCCCTATTTGGAGTAACAGAGAAATTTGCTTGTGAGCCTCTGTCCTTTGTGGAGGAGGAACGTCTGGCATGCCTTTGAAAGGGGCAATGTATGGAAATAAAACCTGTAACCGTGGTGAATGATATCCAACACCCATCTGTCTTGAGTAATTAAATCCCAATTTTCTTTGAAAAGAGACAGTCTTCCTCCCAAAGGAGCTGCCAGATGAGAATCTACTGGCAGCTGAAAAGGCAGGTCATTGGGTCTGTTTACGAAAGGACTGACCCCTGCCCTCACCAGAAGTCTGAGCAGGTGAACTCCTGTTCTAGGCCTAAAAGAACCTTGAGCTCTGCCCCTACCACGCCTAGACCTACCCCTAGACTGGGAATCATAAGCAGGATATGTCCATCCCTTAGTAGGCCAATTTCTACTAAACTTCGGTGGCTGCACCTGCAAAAATCTTTAACAGTTTGCATAGACTTAGCTTTGTCCTCCATTTTCTTTAAAACTGCTTCCACAGGTGAACCAAACAACACATCAGACTGTAAAGGAGCATCCAAAATCCTTGTCTTAACATGCTCAGCTAAATTCTGATCCCTCAACCAGGCATGCCGTTGAAGAACAGAACTAGTGGCAGCCACCCTCGAGGAGGCCTGTACAGCATCAAAACCACATTGCAAAGAATGCTTACCCACTTGTTCAGACACATGAACTAAATCCAGCAACTCTTTACACTCAATACCTTCCGCCAAAGCATCCACCTTAGATTTCAATTGTGAAAGGAGATAATTTTGATATTTTAGCATGTGAAACTGACAATTCAACGCCTCATGGCTAAAGTGGAAGAAGTATACACTTTCTTTCCCCATCTATCCAAAGCCCTTGCCTCTTTATCAGTGGGAACAGGGTTTAAACAACAGAGGCCTTAACACATTTAGGTACCTGAGAAACAGTTTCCGGGTCTGCCCTAGGACTCTTAAAAGATACTTATGAGCTTCAGGCACCCTATAGTACCTATCAGGTTTAACAGGAGCAGGAGGCAAAGAATCAGGATTCAGGGAAGCCTCTGCAAAAACATCTTCCACCACATTCAACACAGGAGGTATAGCTAAGGGCCTATGCTGGGGTAAAAACAAGAATTCCCTAAGCCTTTTCCTGGAATCAGAGTAATCCTGGCCTTCCCATTTAAAGTGTTCCCGCATGGAATGCAGAGTCTCTGAAAATGAGAAATCCTCAGGAGGAGAAGCTGTAGGAGTAGAATCATCCACATCAGAATCAGAATAAGGAGGATACTCTTGCAAATCTTCCGCAGAAGACTCAGAAGCCTCTGAACACTGTTCAAAACTCTCAAACTCAGGTTCCACCCTAGGCCTCTTATCAGGAAGGGGCATAGAACCTCTAATCATAGTAATTAAATCTTCTGCCATTTTAAGCATATGTTTCTTAGGCACAGAACCTGAAGTGCTAGGAGAAGCCCCCACTGAAGCCAAACCTGGCCTACCTCTCAAAGAAGTTTTGGAAACAGAAGGAGAGGCTCTAACTACCTTGGGAAGAGAGGGAAGAACAGTTACCTGAGAAGCCCCTTCAGCCTGGCCTACTTCCTGAGAAGGCACATCTTGTAACAGTAAAGTCTCTGCCTGAGACTCCAAAGAAACTCCTGGCAAAACCTCTGGCTCCACTGAGTTTCTAAAGAACCGACGTCTGGGACTGCCGGTTCATCAACCCTAGGCTTTGCTGTTTTGTCCTTGCGCTTTTTGAGAAGCGGCGCCGGAGCATCCGACGGCATTTTATAATTGCAACGCTTCCCAAACACTAACCTGGCACAGTCTAACCTTCTCTTAATAGTGCGTTTGTTAAATCTAGCACAAGAGCGCATCCAACAACGCCGTGCTCAGGCCCTAAACAAGGTATACACAAGGTATGGTAATCCCTATGAGGTATCTGTTTCCCACAAGAAATACAGTTATTCACTTTTTCTGACATCCGGTTAAATACTGAGGCAAGAAAAAAACAAAATGTTCCCCAACGGGGTACTTAGCCAACTTTGATTCGGTCTGAAACTCCGACTTCAGAAAATTTCAGAACGCCAACCTGCACTCGCAAAATTGCTTCTGCATCGGACCATGCGGCAAAAAAGACTGAGGATATGGCGTCGGTCATGCGCATTAGTACCCTGACGTACTGACGTCAGTCTAATGCGCCCTGACCGACGTCAGCCTTATACTTTGGTATTCGGGCCGACTGGACAGCGGACTACCCAATTGTTAGGACTGCAGCAATGTGGAACGAAGAACATCAGATTCTTCAGAAGAGGAATCATATTGTTCAGGTTCTTCTTCTTCTCCCTGCTGAGTTGTGACTAAAGGGAGGGAAGAAGCAGAGGCTGGCCTAGGGCTCTGCTCTGGAATGTCTGTAGTTGCAGGGCTAAAGGCTTGCAGCAAGGAATTGGTGAACATCTGCCAATCTGGAGTAGCTTGAGGCATGGGGCTCAAGTGTTTGTTTTTTGTTTGATTTTGTTAGTTGGCTTAGAAGTTGGCCTAGGAACCAAGGTATGGGCTAAAGCAGAAGTCGTCTCAGTCGGCCGACCAAGTACTGGTTCCCACTCGACGTAGGCTGAGGCCAGCGTTTGGGTCGGCTCCACTGACATGCTCTCCGCAGCTGCAGTAACGGCCTCTTCCAGAGGATCCACTGAAGCTGACAAAAGAATCGGCTGTCCTACGGCCCCTAAATCAGTAGTCAGCAGGATGTCCGATGGCAGAGCAGCAACAGGAGTAGGCCTGGAAACCTTGGCCTTCTTCCTCGGTGCTTCAGATTGGGCGGCCAACTCGGAATCTATCCTGCGAGCAAGGCATTTCAATCTTTGATTCTCAAGATACAAATGTAAAGCTGCCAGATTGGCTGCGAAGGGTTTTTGGTATGAATGACTGACAAATGGAGCTGGCCTTATGGTTGTGCTCCTCACCTAAGCAAAACACGTACTTGTGTGAATCCTTATGCTGTGTCTGATGCCGCAATTACATTTGCTCTTTTTCTCAGACATCGGCTAAATAGCAAAAACAAAACCTACAGCAACCAAGCTCAAGTAGTAAGAAAAACAAAACACCCAACGGGGTACTTATCTTTTTTGAAGTCTTCGGACTAAGGAGCGGATCAAAGCGCATGTCGTCTACGGCTGAAAGGTTCTGAGGTCTGTGCATGCAGACGTTACATTTATCGTCCCTGTTTTATAGCCCTACGTGTGACGTCCCACGCATCTACAGCAGCCATGCATAAGCTGGAAATCCCACAGTATGAATACTGCAACATAGGAATAGAACAACATCCCCCAGCAATCATCTGCAGACTTAGTCAGCCATAAACCTTCAACATTTGCTTCCACTTCAGAGAATTAGATGCCAAAAAGGAACAGGCCCAGCACTGACCCCTGGGGGACTCTGCTAGTGACTGGCCTCTTGGTGGAGGTGGTCTCACCTATTTTGACCTCCTGGATTCTATCAGTGAGCCAGTTGGTTATCCAGTGTATGATAAGGTTTATACCTAAATTAGTGAGCCCGTGTATAATGCCCGAGTAAGTTATTGTATCAAAAGCCTTGGCAAGGTTGAGGTAAGCTGTGTGCACAGTCTTACCTTCATCCAGTCCTTTGGTGACCCTGTCAAAAAGTCCACTAGATTTAATAGGCATGGCCTTCCTTTAACAAAGCCGAACTGTGATGGGTCCAAAGATCACAGGTTACCTGTGTCCTTACTTATCATACCCATGATGATTATTTCCATGGCCTTACACATGAGGCTGGTAAGACTTATGGGCCTGTACTTACCAGGATCAGTGGTTGGAACTCCTTTGTGCAGGGGAATGTCTGTAGCCATTTTCCATTTCTTAGACACAAAGCCTGACTGAAGACTCCAGCTAAAAAGTGATTCAAGTGGACCAGATAGATCATGTTTCATGCTACTTATTAAACTTCCTGGGATGTTAATGGGGCCCATCAATGCAGTGCTTTTGGCTTTGGAAAGTGCATTGATGACCTGTTCCCTAGTACTGGCTGGGGAGAATTGTTATTTATTTTCTTTGGACTGTTGGAGGGGCGTGGAGGAGGGGTAAATTTGAGCTGAACCTGTCAGCCAAAATGTTGGCAATGGCCTCCGGTTCAGTGTAGGTGATGCCATTTACAATAAGTTCTGTGCACTGTTGTGCATTTCCTCTGAAGTTCCAGACATAGCTGTAGAAAGCTTTGTGGTTGTGCTTTGCCTAAGATATTTTTCTTCAAATTTAGCCTTTGAATTATTAATTAACCCTCTTAGCTGCCTGTTTATATTGGTTGGGGGCTTTTAGTGTGTATAGCTTTGTTCCTCCTATACTTGGCCAAGATTTTTTTTCTTTTGTTGTATAATTAACTGTTTGCATAGATTTAGCTTTTTCCTCCATTTTCTTTAGTACCTCCTCAGCTTTAACACCGAACAGTACATCTTTTTGTAGTGGTGCGTCTAATAATTTTGCTTTGACATGATCTGGTAAGGTTTGTTCTTTGAGCCAAGCGTGTCTACATATGACAGACCCCGTGACAGCAGCTCTGCATGAGGCCTCTAAAGCATCAAAACCACACTGTAAAGTATGTTTCCCCACTTGTTCTGCTCCATGTAACAAATCCTGCAACTCTTTCAAATCAGGTTGTTCTGTTTGTGTCATTTTGCTTTTCAGCTGAGATAGCAAGAACTGCTGGTACTTTAACATATGAAATTGACAGTTTAATGCCCTCATGGTTAAAGTGGCTGATGTATACACCTGTTTCCCCCACCTTTCCAATGCTCTGGAATCTCTCTCTGAAGGTAACGGGTTTTTAGCAGTAGAGGCCTTAATCCCCTTGGGAACCTGAGAAATAGTTTCTGGGTCAGCAGAAGGGCTTTTATAAAGGAACTGGTGAGAATCAGGCACCCGATAATATCTGTCTGGTTTAACAGGGGCAGGAGGTAAAGAGTCTGGATTAAGACTGGCTTCTGCGTACACATCATCCAAAATATCTAAGACAGGAGGAATAGTCAGGGGCCTATGCTGGGGAAGCAGCAGAAATTCCCTGAGCCTTTTCTTGGAATCTGAGTAATCTTGGCCTTCCCAGTGGAAGTGTTCTCTCAATGTATGTAGGGTTTCCCCAAAATAGTAGTCCTCAGGGGGGGAGACCGAGGGAATAGACTCCTCAGCATCAGAGTCTTCAAAAGGGGAATAGGCGTAATCCAGGTCCTCAGAAAGGCCTGAGGTAATAGATGCCTGATCTGAGGAAGGGTAGTCTCTTCTTCCATCCTGGGTCTTTTGTCTGAGGGGGGTTGAGAGCCCCTGATGAGTGAAATCAAATCCTCAGCCATTTTAAGCGTCTGTTTTTTGGGCATGGGACCTTGACAGGGGGCTTGAGGACCCTGTTTTTTAATTTTCATTGGAGCTTTAGATTTAGTGAACGATTTAATAGATAAGGTGGTAGGCCTGAAAACGCCTTCAGAAATGGCAGGCCTTGCTACACTTTCCGTTTCTCCGCCAAGAGTGGCGTCGGTATCTGCAGTGGGAATGGGGACCGAGGAACCTGCGACCTCGGGTACTGAAGTCTCCGGTAATAAAGTTTCATCGGTAGTCAGGGGCTGCGTAGGTGCCTCGCTGAGAACCAGAGAACCGGTAGTCGGCCTTAGCGTGGTCTCAGTAGTCGGTGCAGGCCTCAGATGTCTGTCCTTATCCTTGCGTTTTTTGCCTAAAACTGACGTCGGCATAACCGACGACATAATATAATTAAATGTTTTGCCAAAATAATGAAGGGCGAACTCCGCCCGGCGCTTAATAGTGCGCTTGTTAAACCTAGCACAAAAACGGCAGGCCGAGACTTTGTGTTCTGGCTCTAAGCAAGGTACACAGTAAGAGTGAAAATCCTTATGTGGTATTTGCTTCCCACAAGAAATGCAATTATTAACTTTGTCTGACATCGGTCTGAGGCAAGAAAAGTTTCCCCAACGGGGTACTTAGCTTTAAAGAAGACTTCGGCTGAAATACTTTCGTAAAACTCAGGAGCTGGCCGACCGGCACTTGCAAACTGCTTCTGCTTCGGGCACCGCGCGGCAAGAAAGACTGAAGAAAATGGCGCTGGCTGCCTCTTTTATACCCCTGCCGCACTGACGTCAGGGAAGAAGTGACGACAACCGACACCAGACCTAGACTTTGGAATTCGGCCGACCGTGGACCCGCCTGATGGCAGATAACCCAAGTGTGATGACTGCAGCTGTATGCACGAAGAACATCTGATTGATACTGTGATTCCACCAGGATGGCTTGTCTTTTGAGTTTGTTTTATTCTTAACACGAATGGACACATACCACTCTATACAGCTATCCATATAGCTACAAAGAGATTTTGTAAACAACTCAGTGTATTCTATGGTGTTTACTGGGTGTGGGGGTGCTTGGAACTTAGCCAAGGTGTTGCTTAGTAGAGAGAGGTTATCCTTGGAATAGTTCCTAAAGGTTTTCGGTTTTGCTGGATCCCCGGATTTAATTAAAAGTAGATCAGGTCTGATAAGCAAAGATATTACATTGGGTGAGGAACACTGGTCCCCCATGTTCATGAGTAAAAGGTCAAGGATGTTTGTACCCCTAGTAGGAGAATGGATCAACTGTTCCAGGATGGTGGTATTAACAAAATGTATGAATTGCTTGGCTTGTACATTAGAAGTGGTGTAGAATTCCCAACCTATAGAGGGATAGCTGAGATGCCCCATGAACAATGTATTGGGTTGAATGTGTGAGGAACTCTAGTACATTGAGATTGGTAGTATGCGTTTCCTGGGACATGGAGGGGGACCTATATGTTGCAAGGATATGGTATGATGCTCTGTTTATGGTGAGGCGCACATGTATGACTTCCAGGGGGGCATACAAATTAACTAACCTTGATGTGAGACTGGTCTTAATACAGACTGACATCCCTTTACCTTTAGTTCCCTCCTGTGCAGTAGCTGGCTTAAAGGTGAGAAAGCATTACAACCTTACATTGCTGGGGTACTCTCAGTGACTTTACACCATGTCTCTGTTACTACACAGATGTCTAGACTCTCCAGGTAGAGGAAGGCTTGCAGGGAGTGGAATTTTTTGTTATGACTTCTAGCATTGAGCACTACCACCTTCAGATATTCCTTCATAGGTGCAGTTAAGTCAGTAGGTTTACCAGCTTGGCATTGCCTAAAAAAGGCACTATGTGGGTGGAAAAGGTCTTTGCGAATATCCAAAAGCCTAGAGGGGATAAATGCAGACCATCTCTGGAAAAGCAGCATGGTCGGTCAACCATGTCCTCCCAGGGTGTCAAATATTGGACTCCCCTGGACTGACACCAGAACCGAAGCCAACTGTTAAAATTAAATAAAATATAAGCTGTCTGTGAACATCAAATTTGTGCAGCATATACTCTAAATTGTTATTATGGTTGGGGAAGAAAACTGGCAAATCAATAACTTGGTTGAGATTGGTTTCAGTGCAAACTTTGGGCAAGAATGACGGACTTGTTCTAAGTGATACTCTGTCAGCACGGAAAATCAAATAGGGAGGCTTGATGGATAAAGCCTGAAGCTCTAACACACTGCGAGCAGAAGTAATAGTTACCAGAAAAATGGTCTTCCAAGACAAAAATTTGAGATTACAAGATGAAGCTGGTTCAAATGGCGGAAGAATCATGAGGGAAAGCATAAAATTTAGATTCCATGGAGAATAGGGAGATTTCACAGGTGGTCTAATATGAAAAGTCCCTTTGAGAAAGGCTTTGGATAACTTGTGAGGCATGATATTCAATCCTTCAAATCCAAGATGAAAATTAGAAATAATAACCAATTGTACCCAAACTGTTGCTTCTGCAGCTCCTTCGTTAAAAATCATATTCAAGAACTCTAAGATGGAGGCCATAGGGGTTTGTTAAGGATCAATATTGTTTTTAAAGGCCCATATAGAAGATTTTTTCCATTTGCTAAGATATAGCTTCCTAGTAGAAGATTTATGAGAAGACAAAAGGAGCTGTTTTGTCTCATTGGAAAGGTTATGAAACGGGTCTATATCAGAAGAGTGAAAGTTCACAAGAACAAACATTCTTCCAGTCAAAAATGCCGGACATCGAAAAGCTATTTCTGGGGTCGAAATACAGTGAGGATAGGAATATTTGCCCTTTCCTCACTGTAGTGCGCCCCCCACAATATCAAGTTCAATGTTTGTGCTTTTTCGATGTTTGAGCGTTCGTTTTTGTGAACTTTCGCTCTTCTGATATAGACCCTTATGGAACCTGGCTTTGATGGGAACTGGAGAAGCCAAACTGTCAGCTTCAGGGACTGCAGAGAGGGATGAAGACCCCCCGACAAGTGCGTCAGAAGATCTGAAACTGGGGCCAGAATCCAAGGATCCTCCAAAAGATGAAGTCGAAGGAAGGGGAACCAAATCTGATGAGGCCAATGAGGGGCTATTAGAATGATGGTCCTTCCCAGGGTTTTTGCTTTCTGTAGACCCTTGGATATCAACGAGATTGGTGGAAATGCATAGAGGTGACCCAGAGGCCAATTGTGAGCGACTGCGTCCCTTACAGCTTCTCCCAGAGGGGGAATCAGGGCAAAGTAGCTTCTGCATTTCATGTTCATGTGACTGGCAAAAAGGTCGCAGCAAGGCTGGCCCCATCTGCAGAATATCCTGTCCTCTATTTCTTTCTTGAGGGACCACTCGTGGGGCAACAAGATTGCCCTGCTCAGTTTGTCTGCTATCATTTTGGATCTCTCCGGGATGTGCATTGCTAACAGAAAGCGCTGGGTGGAAACAGCCCACTGCCAAACTCTGAGAGCCTCACGACAAAGAGGGTAAGACCTGGTTCCTCCTTGTTTGTTCAAATACCAGACCACCGACATGTTGTCTGTCTCAATCACAATCACACCCAGAGGAAGAGAGTCCTGAAAGTACTGCAATTCCAAAAGTACTGCTCTCATCTCCAGGACATTGATATGCAGATGTGTTTCTTGATCGGTCCATGTGCCTTGGGCAGACTTTCCCTGAAAATGCCCCACTCCCATCCTATCAGGGAAGTGTCCGTGGTCACTGTAGCCACTGGAGGGGGTAGCACAAATGGGCGTCCTATCGTGACATGAAGTGAGGTCAACCACCACTGAAGGTCTTTTTTGCAAGAATTTGTGATCATTATAACGTGAGTCATACGGAGCTCTTGGTAAGACCATTGAGTGAACAGCCATTGTAGTATCCGCATGTGCATATGAGCTAGTGGTATGGCTAGAATTGCTGCTGCCATCATGCCTAATAATATCAGAACTCCCGATGCTGGTGCACTCTCTCTTCTGATATCAGGATGCTGACGTGTTGACGAAGAAGAGAGACTCTTTCTATTGGAAGCCTTAGTGTGGTGGTGGTGTCCAGCTCTGCCCCGATAAAAACGATATGCTGTGATGGCGACAAGGCAGATTTTTCTGAGTTGACTGTAATGCCCAGATGATTGCGGAGTGACAGAGTGGACTTCGTGGCCTGAATGAGTTGATGCCTGGTTGTAGCAGTAAGGAGCCAATCGTCTAGGTACAGAAAGACCTGGAATCCTAGATGCCTCAGGTGAGCCGTGACCACTGCCATGCATTTGGTGAACACTTTGGGGGCTGTAGTGAGACCAAAGGGCAGGGCTCAAAACTGGTAATGTTTGGCTCCCAGCCGGACGCGCAGGTGATCCCTGGATGGTCTGACCATTTTTATGTGGTAGTACGCATCCTTGAGATCTATCGAGCACATCCAATTGTCTTTCCCTAAGAAAGGAAGTATAAACTGAAGCGTGACCATTCAAAACTTCTCTTTCTTTACGTATTGGTCCAGTCTGCTGAGGTCCAATATGGGTCTCCAGTCCCCAGTCTTCTTTGGAACCAAAAAGAATCTTGAGTAAGTTCCGGATCTTGTCTGGTCTGCTGGGACTGGTTGGATGACTCTTTTCCTTAGCAACATTTGGACCTCTTTTGTTGCCTGATACCTGTAACTGGGTGGGACGTCCGGGATTTGTTTTATGATGGAGGGGTGGCAAATGTAATGAAGTACCCTCTGGAAATGATGCTTTGTACCCAGACGCCTGGCTCAAAAGACAGCTGGGTACAAAGATAAGTGAATCCCGACTGCCTCCAGAGCAGGACAGTCAGGCCTTCTCTCGGGAGCGCTGGTAGGGCTTCCCAGAGAAGCGATCTCTGTCGCCCTGATGTTGCAGACCCCCTCTGCCGCGATGGCTGCGTCTTCCATTATTGCCCCCTCCTCTGCCCCTGGAGGGGGGGGGGGTTCACCACGTGTGTCCTGAAAGGCTCCTTGGGCTTTTCGGAACCACATTTTTCCTTTCCTTTGATCTTTAGGGTAAGGTCAGGTAGGGGTGGAAAAACAGACCCTGACAACAGACACAGTCTTTCCGTCCTGTTCACACCTGGTTAAGGTTTCCTTCACTTTAGGCCCGAAAAGGGACGAGCCATCAAAGGGAGTGTTCATGAAGGATGACTTGAAGGGCTCTGCGAAGGAACACAAGCTCATCCAGGAATGTCTCCCAAGAGCAATTCCTGTACCCGCTGCCCTACTCGTTCCATCAGCTGCATAAGAGATGAGAAGCATGGATGAGTTGACAATAGAATTTAGAGTAGCAAGTTGGGCAGCAGCTCTGTCAGAGGCTCCTGCAGCTACTGTATCCAGAAGAGTATCTCCTAACTCTTTAAGGAGATCTCTTTATAACCTAGTAAAATGGGTTAAATAGTTCAGCGAATGGAGAGCAAGGGTCGCTGAACTAAACATGCACTTCCTATATCTATCCATAATCCTGGAATCTCTGTTAGAAGGATGTATAGATGAGCAAGTCTCAGACATTTCCATTTTGGTGGCTGCCGCCACCACCATGGCATCAACCGAAACACCTTTTCTTAAAAATATTTTGTCAAGTGGTGCAGAAATTAATTTATTAGGCCTCCTAGGAGCAGGCTCCATAGTATCCTGAGACTCCCACGCCCTTCGTGAGACCAGCTGTATCAGCTCATCGAAGGGCGAAGACACCCAAGAGGTGGAGGGCTGAGACCCGAAAGCCTTCAGGAGAAAGTACAGTTTTGTACCTACCATAAATGTAGATGTTCGAGTGCTAATACAGCTGCAGTCATAACAGATGGGGTTTCCTGCCGTCAGGCTGGTCCTCGGTCGGCCAAATTCCAAAGTCTAGGTCCGGCGTCGGATGTCGTCGCTTCTTCCCTGATGTCAGTGCGACAGGGGTATAAAAGAACCAGCCGACGCCATTTTCTTCAATTTTTCTTGCCCCAGATGTCAGGTGCCCCCCCAGAAGGAAGGCAAAACATAAATTTATGTAATAATGCAATGCAATATAATCAAAAAACAGTAGTTGCAAGCAAATACACCATAAAAGAATACCCCAATCAGGTTGTATGAGGAGGTGTTAGCCATTAGGCCTGTCCCAAGAAGGGAAGGAGGGAGAGAAACCTGGACTGCAGCTGTATTAGCACTCGAACATCTACATTTATGGTAGGTACAAAACTGTACTATGTTCATCGTGCATACAGCTGCAGTCATAACAGATGGGTAGAATCCCAAAGCTAAAAAGGGGTGGTAGGCACTAAGTGGAACTAGGAGGAGCCAGGATGCCCTGCAAGACTGCAGTGGCAAAGCCCGCTCTAGATTTGGAGTATAATGGTAGGTGATAGTGCTTGGAGAAAGTATGTACAGAACTCCAAGTGGCTGCTTCCAAAATATCTTTGGTAGGAACCCCCCTGAGGAAAGCTGCAGAGGTGGCTGTGGCCCTTGTGGAGTGAGATCTGATGCCTGTAGGTACAGTTTTACCATGAAAAGAGTAACAAAAGCGTATGCAGTGGGCTATCCATTTTGAGATCGTCTGTTTGGAAATAGGCTTCCCTTGAGCACCTGTAGCATAGGACACAAAGAGTTGCTCTGATTTTCTGAAAGGCTTTGTTCTGTCCAAATAATAACGGAGCTGTCTGTGAATGTCCAAGGAAAGTAGTAGTCTCTCCCCTTTGTTTTGTGGATTAGGGTAAAAGGTAGGTAAGTGTATAGCCTGATTCAAGGCTACCCAGGATACTACCTTTGGCATAAAGGAAGGGTTGGTTCATAAGGAAACTCTGTCCTGATGGAAAATGATGAAAGGCTGCACAGCCATGAGGGCTTGTAGTTCCGAAACCCTGCGTGCTGAGGTGATAGCCAGAAGGAAGGCGGTTTTCCATGACAAAAATTGCAGTTCTGTTGAAGCAGCTGGCTCAAAAGGAGGCAGGGTCAGTTTTTCTAGAATGAAATTGAGGTCCCAAGCAGGTACTGGTTGCTTCCTTGGGGGTTTTATATTCTTAGCCCCTCTGAGGAACTGTCTTAAGAGAGGGTGAGAGAATAAAGGAGGATCAGTGTTGTATTCTGCAGAAATGGCTGAGGCATGGATTTTGATGGAGGAGAATGAAAGTCCACTGCTTAGCATCTCAGCTAGGTACTGTAATATCTGAGGTAAATTCAGTATTCCAGGATGCTGACCCTTTTTCTGATTCCAGGCACAAAACCGTTTCCATTTTGCGGAGTAGGCTTTTCTAGTAGAAGGCCTTCTGGCCTCCAAAATGACATCCTGCACCTCCTTGGAGAGTAGGGTCTGTTGTGAATTTAAGGAATCCTCCATGCGGCTAGATTGAGTGTTTTCAGCTGACTGTGAAACGTTTTGAAGTTGTGCTGAGTCAGTAGAAGAGGCATTAGAGGCAGGATCCATGGTGGGGAATGCGTCAGGCTCCTCAGGAGTGGGTACCAGTGTTATCTTGGCCAGTCTGGAGCAATGCGAATCATCTTTGGTCTGTCTACTCTGTCTTTTAATAGAACTTTGGGCAGCAGAGGAAGAGGTGGAAAGGCATAAACTGTCATTGTTGTCCAACTGAAAGAGAGTGCATCCACTTTCCAGGCCTGTGGATGAAAGATCCTTGAGCAGAATTTTGTCAATTGGTAATTTCTGTGGGTGGCAAAGAGATCTATGTCTGGCCTTCCCCATGCTTGAATTATCTTTGCAAATCCTTGAGGATGCAACTTCCATTCGTGTGGATCTGTCATATTTCTGCTTAGGTTGTCTGCCAGCGTGTTTTCCTTGCCTGGCAGGAACTGCGCTTGAAGTTGGATTTGTAATTCCAGAGCCATGTTCCAAAGAGACATGGCTAGCCTGCATAGGGGATATGAATGGGTTCCTCCCGGTTTGTTTATGTACCACATCACTGTGGTGTTGTCTGTCCTTATCAACAGCTGGCCTGGATGCAGTAGGTCTTTGAAAGCCATAATAGCATTTATTACTGCTAGCATTTCCTTTTGATTGATGTGTAGGTGCTTTTCTTTTTGGGACCATTTGCCCTGAATGCACCGATCTGTCATGTGCGCCCCCCAGGCGTAGTCCGAGGCATCTGTTGTGATGACTTGATTTGCTTGAGGCTTGCAAAATGGGAGACCTATGTTTCTTTGGCATGCTTGAGCCCACCACAGAAATTCCTTTTGAAGGCATGGAATCAGTGGTATAATTGTTTCCAAACTGTGGCTGTGTTGAGACCATAAGTTTTTTAGGTACCATTAAAGTTTCCTCATATGCAGCTTTGTACATGGGATTAGCAGGATGCAAGATGCCATGAATCCCAGAGCCTGCAGGATTTTCCTTGCAGTCAGCCTGGTGAAGGTTGCCAGTTTTCTGAAGTATTAAGTTAGTTGCCCTTGTTTCTCTGGCGTGAGTTAGGCCATCTGGGTGTGTGTATTCAAGCTGGCACCCAGGAAAATTATTGTTTGAGAGGGTAGTAGTCTTGATTTCTTTTTGTTGACTGTGTATCCCAGAGAATTCAACAACATTATTACAAACGCCAGGTGTTTCAGAAGTATGTGTTTGTTGTCCGCTTGGATCAGGCAGTCATCCAAATATGGGTATATTTGTATCCCTTGAAGTCTGCAGAAGGCAATTACTGATGCCAGGCATTTCGTGAACACTCTGGGCGCAGTAGATAAGCCAAAGGGCAATGCAGGGAATTGATAATGGGTTGAACCTGCAAGAAATCTGAGGTATCTTCTGCAATCTTGTCTGATTGGGACATGCAGGTATGCCTCCTTGAGGTCCAGTGTTATCAGCCAAGACTCCTTGCCCAGCATGGGAAGAAGCTGCTGTAATGTGAGCATCTTGAATTTTGGTACGAGTAAATATGTGTTTAGGATGGATAGGTCCAAAATAGGTCTCCAATCTTTGCCCTTCCTTGGTACCAGGAATAGTCTGGAGTAAAAACCTTGACCCTGTTCTTGTGCAGGTACCTCTTGAATAGCTTTCATGTCCATGAGATCTGAAATTTGTTTTTGTGCCTCTGCCCTTTGATTGTGTGGCAGGTTTGGCATGCCTCTCATTTCTGGAAGGGTGTGAAAGTGGAATCTGTAGTCTCTGTCTATAATGTCCAGGATCCATTTGTCTTTTGTGAGAATATGCCAATTTTTCGAAAATAATGCCAGTTTTCCGCCTAAAGGTGCTGCCATTTGAACCTTGCTTGGCATGCAAAGGGGAAAGTCATTGGTTCTGCTTTCTGAATGGCTGTGAACTATCCTCACCACCTCTTGGTGTAGGTGCTTGCCATTGTCTCCCTCTAAATGATCCTTGAGATTGCCCTCTACCCCTCGGGCGCCTGTATCTACCTCTTTGAGGTCTGCCCGTGGCTGGAAAGGACCAATTTTTTGAAGGCCAATTTCTACTGAAACGTGGAGGTTGTACCTGTAGGAAATCTTTCACTGTTTGCATTGATTTTGCCTTTTCCTCCATTTTCTTTAATACCTCCTCAGCTTTAACACCAAACAATACATCTTTTTGAAGAGGTGCATCTAGTAATTTAGCTTTGACATGATCTGGTAAGGTTTGCTCTTTGAGCCAAGCATGTCTACGTATGACTGATCCTGTAACAGCAGCTCTGCATGAGGCCTCTAAAGCATCAAAACCACATTGCAAGGTATGTTTACCCACTTGCTCTGCACTATGCAAGAAATCCTGCAACTCCTTGAAGTCTGGTTGTTCAGGTTGTGACATTTTGCTTTTCAACTGAGATAACAAAAACTGTTGATACTTTAAACTGTCAGTTCCATATGTTAATGTCCTCATGGTTAAAGTGGCCGAGGTGTATACCTTTTTCCCCCACCTTTCTAAAGCTCTGGAATCTCTCTCTGAAGGAAATGGATTTTTGGCAGTGGAGGCCTTAATTCCCTTGGGACCCTGTGAAATAGTTTCTGGGTCAGCCGCATGGCTTTTGTATAGGAAATGGTGTGAATCAGGAACCCGGTAATATCTGTCAGGCTTGACTGGAGCTGGAGGTAAAGAATCTGGGTTAAGGCTGGCCTCTGAATACATATCATCTAGTATGTCTAAGACAGGAGGGATAGCCAGAGGCCTGTGCTGAGGGAGCAAGAGGAAATCCCTGAGCCTTTTCTTGGAGTCTGAGTAATCTTGGCCTTCCCAGTGGAAGTGTTCCCTCAAGGTGTGCAAGGTTTCCCCAAAAGAGTAGTCCTCAGGGGGGGGGGGGGCAGAGGGAATGGACTCCTCTGCATCAGAATCTTCAAAAGGGGAGTATGAATGTTCCTGGTCTTCAGAATGTTCTGAAGTAATGGAGGCCTGGTCCGAGGAAGGGTATTCTTCCTCCACTCTGGGCCTTTTGTCCGAGGGGGGTTGAGAACCCCTGATAAGAGTAATCAAATCCTCAGCCATTTTGAGCATCTGCTTTTTAGGCATGGGGCCTTGAGAGGGGCCCTGTGGAGCTTGTCTTTTAGTATGCATGGCTGCTTTAGATTTAGTGAAAGCCTTAATGGAAAAAGAAGATGGCCTGAAGACACCTTGAGAGGTGGCAGGCCTGTCTAAAGTCTGAGTTTCCCCGCCAAGAGTGGCTTCGGTATCTGTAGTCGGGGTGTGGGCCGAAGAGCCTGCGACCTCGGGCACAGAAGACACCACTAATGAAGTGTCATCGGTAGTCAGGGGCTGCGTAGGCGCCTCACTGAGAACCGGAGCACCTGTAGTCGGCTTTAGCGTGGTGTCGGTAGAAGTCACGGACCTCGTATATCGGTCCTTATCTTTGCGTCTTTTACTCAAAACTGGAGTCTGGGTATCCGACGACATAATGCAATTAAACTTTTTGCCAAAATAGTCTTGGGCGAACTCCGCCCGATGCTTAATAGTGCGTCTGTTGAATGTAGCACAAAAACGACAGGCTGAGACGTAGTGGTCTGGGCCTAAGCAAGGAATGCAGAGGGAATGGAAATCCTTATGCGGTATTTGCTTCCCACATGAAATGCAATTATTAACTTTGTCTGACATAGGTCTGAGGCAAGAAAAGTTTCCCCAACGGGGGTACTTAGCTTTCAAGAAGACTTCGTTGAAAAATATTCGTAATCTCAGGAGCTGGCCGACCGGCACTTGCGAACTGCTTCTGCTTCGGGCACCACGCGGCAAGAAACACTGAAGAAAATGGCGTCGGCTGGTTCTTTTATACCCCTGTCGCACTGACGTCAGGGAAGAAGCAACGACATCAGGCGCCGGACCTAGACTTTGGAATTCGGCCGACCGAGGACCCGCCTGACTGCAGGAAAACCCATCTGTTATGACTGCAGCTGTATGCACGATGAACATCTGACTCATCCACAGTAGGGCTTTTGGACTGCCAGTCACCCTTCTGCCGAAGGATCTCAAGTGTCTCAGCGAAGGAGATATCCTCAAAGGGGGACCGTGGGGACCCTTCTGACTCATCTAAGTCAGTATCCAATGTTCAAGACTCCTGTGGGGAGTCTAGGTGTTTCCTCTTATACAATCTGTTCCTGGAACCTTATCAGTGGGAGCTTCTGGTGAGGTCTCAGAAGAGCAGGGGCCACCCAATGGGGCTTCCTGAGGGTCTGGGTCTCTACGCTTGGTCAGGACGTGTGAGGCAGAAGCAGACACAGGCACTTTGGGGGAGGAGGAAGGCAGACCTGAGGTCGAGGTTGTCCTAGGAGACATGACTCTCCTCATGGCATCGAAGTAACCTCTGCTCCGATGCAAGGGAGCTGACGGATCCGAAGAAACCATAGACACCCCCGGCACTGGTACAGTGGGCTCCGAGCCCAAGGTAGGAGCCGAGGCCCTGAGAGGCAAAGTCGGAACTGACAAGTCAGTCCGACTGTCCTCCCCAGACCTGACCAGAGAATGTCAGCTCCTAGAGTCCTCGATCGGTACCGAGGACGTCAGAGTACATGGAGCCAAAGACACTGCAGCAGGAGTTAGCTCCGAGGGTTTCACTAACATTAGGTCTGCCTCCACCGGCTCTGAAGGACCAGCATGGCTCAGAGGAGGAATAGTTGAGAGTCGGTACAAGGGTCTTTGGCTCCAAAGCCATTTGGGTCGAAGTCGATAAAATTTTTGCTAATGCTGGTGCCAATAACAGCTTCTGTACCACATGATCCACATCCAGATCGGACAGGCTGATAGATGATCGAGAGGAGCGTACCGAAGGTGGTACCAACTGGAGAAGTGGAGTCTCTGGTGCTTCGGAGACCGGTTCCAAGACTGGGGACCGACTCCAATGGCAGTGGAGCCGAAGTCGAAGACATTTTTGATTTCGAGTCCGATGTCTTGGAAGACTTTCAGGACTTGCTGGATCCATTTTGGTCACTCAAAGCTTCCTGTAACGAAGGCTTCAACAAGCCTCTATCGATTAGTTTCCTCTTCCTTTCCTGCAGGACCCTTGAAGAGAAGGAATGACAAATGGAACAATTGTCTTGAAAATGCAGAGCCCCTAGACAGTAAAGACAATTAATGTGGCTGTATGTAAGAGACATCTTTTGGCCATACTTTGGGCACTTTTTGAAGCCAGACTTAGGGTGCTTATCTTGGTCAGCCATAGTAATGTTAGGAAGATTACTGTTGCCATAAAATCTACAACAATAATTATTCACAAAAGCCTGAAATAAAGGCAGGCTAAATACACAATATTAAATCTCCACACAAGCCTTAAACAAAAGCAGGCTAAATCACACACACAGTAATACAAGTATAAATTCCAAGCAGACTATGCAAAAAGAAGGCGATAGCTGCTAATAAACAATAACCTTATGTAAATTATGTAAGGTTTACTAGTAACTTCACAGTAATAAAGTACTAAAGCCTTATCTATAAAAAAGCAGAAGGCTAGACAGACCACACAGCAAATGACTATAACTATCTAAGAAATTGTGACAAAAGGTCACTGAATAACACACTGCAAGCTGAGAAACAAACAATAACTTTATCTAAATTATCTAAGGTTTACTGTACTAAGCCTTATCTATAAAAATGCAGAAGGCTAGACAGACCACACCAAGTAGAGAAACAACTATTAAACTAGGCCTAAAAGAGGCCAACTAGAAATGTATTAAAGCACACTAAATGGGAAGGGAAAACACACTGAAAAGCTATAAGAGCTTTATCAACAATCCTAAACTAACTATTCTAACTATCAAAAAGTTTTAAGAAGAAAGTAATGAAAAACAGCTTAACTGGCCCGAGCTAGATCAGAACCGCTGATCTGTTGCAGTGGCAAACTACATCTGGGGTAATTCCAGGTGCATCATGGGATAGCGATTTGGCCTCTAGCTATTTGAAGACCTTGAGCTTTGCAATCAGCTGTATCAGAGCTGAGGGATCGGCAATGAACCCATCAGTAAAGAATGAATGGCGAGATTGAACAACTTATATTTAATAATTTTTTGTTGGTAATGTAACATCATCCTTGGAGAAAGTAGTATGCTGCTGAGTGCTAGGCTCAGACCTGCCTGAGACACAATCAGCAAACCCGATCATATCTCAGGTCTTATATTCAAGGGAGGTATGTCTCATATGTCATTAAAGCCCACATGGACTATGACAAAGTCATACTGGTACCTGTAGTTAAATAACCTGAGCCTGTGTGACTTGACCGATCCTTGCCCCAGAAAGGCAGCTAACCATGACTCTCTTCTTACTCAAACTAGTGAGGGGGAAAGATGAAGCTTAATAGATAAGCAGGAAAGGCCAGATTTGAGCAATTCACACAGACAGTGCAGAACCAGAGAGGCTTCAACCTTGAAAAAGTACAGCTGTGCAAGATCTTACAATAACAGTATATGTCCTGCTTCTCACTTTTACACTATTCTTCACTCTTGGGATATCCAACTGAGCATAGCCGAACATCCTGCCAACATACCAAAGCCATCCACTTTCCAGGTGTCGCACATAGTTTCATAGTGTTCATAGATTAGTACTAGGATAACTGCCCTTGTGGGCCATTTTAAGCCTAGTCAATTACCTCATGTGAGAATCAAACTGCATCTTGTGTTTGTAATACAAGCACCTTAACTATTATGCCAACCTCCCACCCATCAGATATATGTCCTACATGCTTGGCATAAGATGCATATGTGACATATGAGCACCTAATCTCAGAACCTAAGTGCCCCAGAAGAACTACAGCAACTCCAGAGGAAAGTAATAACATGTACATCTAGGAAGGGAAGCAGAAGAAAAATTGTAAGAAAGACCCTTGACCAGAAGGAAGGCAAGAGAAAGTAACAGGGGGTAGGACAAAGAGACTGAACACTGCAACAGTGAGAATTAAGACATCTACTGCTATGGTAATATCTTACACTGCTTATTATGTCCTTCCTTATCACTGTTGCAGTATTCTTCACTCTTGGGAGAATATAAAAGCACAAACAATTCCACACCAGAGCAGCAAATAGGTCCAGGAGCAATAGCAGAAACACCAGAGAATATGATAAAAATATTTACTGACCACAAAATCAAGGATTAAGCGTTTTCGTACAGGTACTTCATCAGAATCAACATGTGCACCATCAAGCACACTTAAATACCCCTCCCTTGATCGCACATCCAGTAAAAATCCCCCATCGCCTTTCTTGGGGACATCAACAGGGGAATTACAGACAAGCGAAGCAGTCATTCAACCCCAAATGGTGATGGAGGAAGAATTTATTTTTTGGATAGTCATATGGACTTGGAGAGAACCGAAAAAGGTGATCCAAAGATCAACAACAACAAAGCAGGTGACTTTGTTTTATATAATTATACTGATTTTTGTTGCAATGTTGAACATGCGGATTTACTAAGCAGGGGTGATTTTTTTGTTCCCGCAGCCAATTTTAAGATTGACAAACTTCTGATTCACTTAAAATTGTTCCTTAGAAAGGTGAATTGTAAATTTTTGTTTAAAGATGGTTAAGGTGGTATGGGGGATGTTATAAAAAGAAGTAGTGTGTTCACTCCTCCACTACCCCTACCCTTGATTATTTTTGAAAAGTTGGTAGAATTCGAGTTCAGGAGCCTATGGTAATTGTAATTTAAATGCTCAAGTACTCTGCTTGTTGAGAGAACTTTCCAGGAATAGACAGCACCCGACAAAGGAGGGTGGGGTGGTTATTATGGACAAGGAGGAATATGTGAATGAAATGCTGTGTCATGTTACAAGTGATTTATATGAAGAAACTTCCTTGAGCATCATCAAATTGGCCTATAAACGCATAGATTTTTTATTTACAAGATATGGTGGATGAGGAAGAAATATCACATGATATTTTCGAGTATTTTCAAGTTAAACATCCAGTTGTACCGTGTATCTTTGGTATCTCCAAGATACACAGAAGTACTACTAATCCACCAATGAGGCCTACTGTTAATGCAAGAAAATCAAAAACCCACCCCCTGTGAAATACATGGATAACATTTTAAAGAATTGTTTGGAGACACTTGATCATATCTGTAAAGACTCCTGGGACTTCCTAATGAAAATGAAAAATGTTGAATTTTCTGAACAATGTGTTTTTATGACTAGTGATGTGGTAGAACTGTTCAATGTAATCACACATGATTTGGGATTGGAATGGTTCCATGATTTTTATGTGAATGTACTGCATTGGATAACAACACTGTCAATGTTCTTGTATTATGTATGGAATTGGTATTGAAAAGTACAGTTTTGTACCTACCATAAATGTAGATGTTCGAAGATCCACATTGCTGCAGTCCTTACTTATGGGTAGTCCGCTGTCCTCGGTCGGCCCGAATACCAAAGTATTAGGCTGACGTCGGTCATGGGCGCCTAGATATGACATCAGAGCGTCAGGGTATAAAGGCGCATGACCGACGTCATATCCTCAGTCTTTTCTTGCCCCAGATGTCAGAAGGCCAAACCAGAAAGGCCACCGCCAAAAACAGAATACCTCCCAAAAACATGCCCAACAACAACCATCACCTAAAGCATAGCAGCAAGTCAAACTACAGTGGGGAAGGAGGGAGGGTAAATTGGACTGCAGCAATGTGGATCTTCGAACATCTACATTTATGGTAGGTACAAAACTGTACTATGTTCTTCATCTCACATTGCTGCAGTCCTTACTTATGGGTAGAATCCCAAAGCAACGGGAAAGGGAGGATGGTAAAAATCATAAAGCATTAGGGGCTAAAATGCCCTGTAAAATTGCAGTGGCAAATCCAGCCCTAGACTTAGAATAAAGAGGAAGGTGGTAATGTTTAGAAAAGGTATGCACTGAACTCCAAGTAGCTGCCACCAAAATGTCTTTTGTAGCAACCCCCCTTAGAAAGGCCGTAGAAGTAGCAGTAGCCCTAGTGGAATGAGGCCTGATTCCAGCAGGAATCTCCTTACCATGATGGGAATAACAGAAAGAAATACAAAACCCAATCCATTTAGAAATAGTTTGTTTTGAAACAGGTTTACCCTGTGATCCCAAAGCAAAAGAAACAAACAACTGCTGAGACTGTCTGAACTCCTTGGTTCTGCTCAAATAATAACGCAACTGCCTGTGAATATCCAAAGTATGCAAAATTTTCTCCCCTTTATTTTGGGGGTTTGCATAAATAGTAGGCAAATGAATAGTTTGATTTAAGGCCACACTAGAAACCACTTTAGGCATAAAGGAAGGATTAGTACGCAAAGATACCCTATCCTTATGAAAAATCAGGAAAGGCTCCACTGCCATGAGGGCCTGTAATTCAGAAACCCTTCTTGCAGAGGTAATGGCCAACAAAAAGCAGTTTTCCATGACAAATACTTTAACTCGGCAGTAGCTGCAGGCTCAAAAGGTTGTAGAGTAAGTTTTTCCAACACAAAATTGAGATCCCAAGCAGGAGTAGGAGCTCTACGTGGGGTCTTATATTCTTTGCCCCTCTAAGAAATTGCTTAAACCAAGGATGAGAGAATAAAGGAGGGTCACAATCATAGTGAGCAGAAATGGCTGCAGCATGGACCTTTATTGAGGAGAAAGACAAACCCCTGTCCAATAACTCAGTAAGATATTGAAGAGCAACACTTAAATCAGGTTTGGAGACATCAAAGTTCTTTCCTTTGCTCCAAATAAAAAATCTCCTCCATTTATCAGCGTAAACTTTCCTGGTACTAGGCCTCCTGGCCTCCAAAATAACATTCAAAACTTGTTGTGGAAGCTGAGACCCTCCAGAGTCTAAAACAGAATATTCCAGGCTGTTAGATGCAGAGACTGAATCTTGACATTGAGGAAGTGACTGTCCTCTTGTGACAAAAGGTGCGGAATCAAAGGCAGAGGCCATGGAGGTTCTCGTACTAAACTCCTCAGTAGTGGGTACCAGTGTTGTCGAGGCCAATCCGGTGCTATCAAAATCATGGTTGGCTTGTCTTGTCTGGCCTTCAAAAGTACCTTGGGAAGAAGAGGCAGAGGTGGAAAGGCATATACATGCAGATTGTTCCAACTGAATGATAGAGCGTCCACCTTCCAAGCTGTGTGATGAAACATTTTTGTGCAAAACTTTGGCAACTGGTAATTTAGTGGAGAAGCGAACAGATCTACGTCTGGAGTTCCCCATAACACTGTCAACTGTTGAAATACAAGAGGATCCAATTTCCATTCGTGAGGATCCACTATTTGTCTGCTCAATACATCTGCTAAGGAGTTCTGTGCTCCTGGTAGAAACCTTGCCTGAAGATTGAGGTGTAGATTGAGAGCAGTTTCCCACAGAATCATCGCTTGCCTGCAAAGAGGGTAAGAATGGGTTCCCCCCTGCTTGTTGATGTACCACATGACAGTAGTGTTGTCTGACACCTGCCCTGGGTGAAGTAAATCTTTGAAAGCCAGCAATGCAAACTGGACTGCTAACATTTCCTTCAAGTTGATATGCAAATGCTGGAGTTTGACAGGCCACGTGTTTTGCACCCATTGTCCATTGAGGTGTGTTCCCCAAGCCTTGTCCGAGGCATCTGTCATTAGAATCTGACTCGCCTCTGGCCGGGTCACAGAGAGTCCCTTGTTTAGGTGACATTCCTGAGCCCACCACAAAAACTCCTTCTGAATGCAAGGTATTATCTGAATGACAGTGTCTAGATCTTGGCAGTGCTGTGTCCATACATTTTTAAGATACCATTGAAGCTTCCTCATATGCAATTTGGCATTGGGAAGTACCAGAATACAAGATGCCATGAACCCCAAGGCTTGAAGGACTGTCCTTGCAGTCAGCCTGGACCGTAGAGACATTTGATGGAAATAAAGAGAAAGGCTTCTTTGTTTGTCCAGGGTCAAAAAGGCCATCTGGGAAGCTGTGTTCAGTCTCACACCCAGAAAGCACATGTCCTGAGAGGGTACTAGACTGGACTTTGTTTCGTTCACAGAATACCCTAGGCATCTTAACACTGCCATCACATACTGTAGATGATGAAGAAGTTCGTCCCTTTCTTGTGCAATAATCAGGAAGTCGTCCAAATAAGGAAAAATTTGTATTCCTCTGAGTCTGAAAAAAGCTATCACTGGAGCCAGAACCTTTGTGAACACTCTGGGCGCAGTAGATAAGCCAAAGGGCAATGCAGAGAACTGATAATGAAAATTTCCAGCCAGCATGGGTACCTCCTGCAACTGGGCCTGATAGGAACATGAAGGTAAGCCTCTTTGAGATCCAGAGTAACCATCCAGTGATCTTTTCCTAACAGAGGTAATAGTTGTTGTAAAGTCAGCATCTTGAACTTTGGAATGTCCAGGTAAGTGTTGAGGATAGATAAATCCAAAATTGGTCTCCACGTGTTCCCTTTCTTTGGAACTAGAAACAGGCGAGAATAAAATCCTAGGCCCACTTCTGACAGAGGAACTGGCTGTATAGCCCCTATTTGAAGAAGTAAAGAAATTTGTCTGTGAGCCTCTATCCTTTGCCGAGGAGGGACGTCTGGCATGCCTTTGAAAGGAGGCATGGTATGGAAATAGAACTTGTAACCTAGGTTTATAATGTCCAATACCCATTTGTCCTGGGTGACTAAATGCCAATTTTGCTTGAAAAGAGCCAACTTTCCTCCCAAAGGAGCTGCCAGGCAAGAAGAATCTGGCAGCTGAAAATGCAGGTCATTGGGCCTGTTTACGAAAGGACTGGCCCCTGCCCTCACCAGCAGATTGAGCAGGCGAACTCCATTGTCTCGGCCTGAAGGTACTCTGAGCTCTGCCCCTACCACGTCTAGATCTACCCCTAGACTGAGAATCAGAAGAAGGGTACGTCCACCCCTTAGTAGGCCAATTTCTACTAAACTTTGGAGGTTGTACTTGCAAAAATCTTTAACAGTCTGCATAGACTTAGCCTTGTCTTCCATTTTCTTTAAGACTGACTCCACAGGAGGACCAAACAAAACTTCAGACTGCAAAGGGCATCCAGAATTCTAGACTTAACATGCTCAGACAAATTCTGATCCTTAAGCCAGGCGTGCCTATGAATAACTGAACCAGTGGCGCCACCCTAGAAGAAGCCTGTAAAGCATCAAAACCACATTGCAAAGAGTGCTTACCCACCTGTTCAGAAACATGCACTAAATCCTGCAATTCTTTACACTCTATGCCCTCTGCCAAAGCATCCACTTTAGATCTTAGCTGAGAAAGGAGGAAATTCTGATACTTCAACATATGAAACTGGCAGTTCAAAGCTCTCATTGCTAAAGTAGAAGAGGTATACACCTTCTTACCCCATCTATCCAAAGCTCTAGCTTCCTTATCCAGAGGAACCGGATTCTTAACAACAGAGGCTCTAACACCCTTAGGCCCCTGACTAATAGTTTCTGGGTCCGCCCTAGGACTCTTATACAGATATTTATGAGCCTCAGGCACCCTGTAATATCTGTCCGGTTTAACTGGGGCAGGAGGCACAGAATCTGGATTAAGGGAAGCTTCGAGAAAACATCTGAAACAACATCCAAAACCGGAGGTATAGCTAAGGGTCTATGCTGTGGTAAAACAAGAACTCCCTAAGTCTCTTCCGGAATCAGAGTAATCCTGTCCCTCCCACTTAAAATGCTCCCTCATGGAATGCAGAGTTTCTGAAAATGAAAAATCCTCTGGAGGAGAAGCAGAAGGAGTGGAATCCTCTGCATCAGAATCAGAATAAGGAGGAAAATCTTGAATGTCTTCAGCAGAAGACTCTGTATCATCTGAGGCCTGCTCCAAACTTTCCAACTCTGGCTCCATCCTGGGCCTCTTATCAGGAGGGGGCATAGAACCTCTAATTAAAGTAATCAAATCCTCTGCCATTTTAAGCATGTGCTTTTTAGGCACAGACCCTGAAGAACCAGAACTGACACCAGAGGAAAGCAAGACAGACCTGCCTTTAGAAGGAGCCTTAGAAACAGCAGCAGAAGGCCTAACCAGGCCCCTTCAGCCTGACCTGCCTCCTGAGAGGCCACATCCTGTAAAATCAAAGTTTCCCCCTGGGACTCAACAGAAACTTCAGCCGGATCCACCTGTTCAGCTGTAGCTTCTAAAGGTCCAGCGTCCAAAACGGACGAATCATCCTGCCTAGGCTTTAAAGATTTGTCTTTGCGCTTCTTAGTAGAAGCAGGCGTCGGAACATCAGACGGCATATTATAATTACACCTCTTGCCAAAGACTAACCTAGCGCAATGTAACCTCCGTTTTATAGTGCGCTTATTAAACCTAGCACAAAACCAACACCATCGACGCCGTGCTCCGGTCCCAAACAAGGAATACAAAGCGAGTGGTAATCCCTATGCGGTATCTGTTTCCCACAAGAAATACAATTATTCACTTTTTCTGACATCCGGTAAGTAATTGAGGCAAGAAAAAACAAAAATATTCTAACGGGTACTTAGCCAACTTGGTATCGGTCTGAAACTCCAGCGAAAAATTTCAGAACGAGCGGCACTTGCAACGCTGCTTCTGCATCGGACCATGCGGCAAAAAAGACTGAGGATATGACGTCGGTCATGCGCCTTTATACCCTGACGCTCTGATGTCATATCTAGGCGCCCATGACTGACGTCAGCCTAATACTTATTCGTATTCGGGCCGACCGAGGACAGCGGACTACCCATAAGTAAGGACTGCAGCAATGTGAGATGAAGAACATCACAATTATGTGTACCTAGAGGGCCAGCACTACAGGCAAAGGAAAGGGGTAGCGATGGGGGCCTCTTGTGCCCCCTATTTTTGCTAACATCGCATTGTTACAATGGGAGAGACATGTCCTATTTCCACATTTTGGGACAAAACTATGGAGATTATATCTCTAGTTTCTGGATGACATTTTTACTGTGTAGGATAGAACTGTAGGTGAAATAGAGGGGTTTATAGATTTTTTGAATTCATCTACCCCCTTCTTGAGGTTCACCTAGCAATATGACCTCCTTTCCATCAATTACTTGGATGTCACCATTTCCAAACATTTGTCCAACAGGAGGTGGGTTAGTACTATTTATCAAAAACCCACCTACAGTAAGAGTATTTTACATTATGAGAGTAACCATCCCTCACATCAAAAATTTGGTATTAACGGCCAGTACATTCGTCTTGCCCGTATGGTTTCCACCTGGGAGTCATTTGTGAAGGAGTGTGAAAAACTTGGCAATATATTTTTTTTGTAGGGGATACCCTGTTGAACTGTTTTCCCAAGTGTTTGAAAATGTTAAAACAAGGAGAGAAATGGGGATATTTTGCCCCTTATTTGTTCTCAGGAGACCCTTGTTGGTGATGTATATAGAGGGAGAAGGAAAGCAAATAGTTTGGAATTACAGGGAGCCTTTATCACCCAGTATTGTAATGAGGCATCCCAAATCAAAAATATATTACATAAATATTGGTATATTTTCTCCCATTTCAAGGATATGAATACTGCGGTAAGAGAAAAACCCCAGATAGTTTTCAGGGGAGGCAAAACTTTGAAAAACCATTTGGAACATGTTTCTTGGATTGTGGTCTTGATTGTACCAACAAAAAATGGGGTACTTATAAATATGGTAATTGTGCCCAATGTAAGATGGTTTTGGAGGGGAATCAGATTAATTAATCATTTCAATATTTGATCAAAAGCCCATAGTAATTGCAATTCTAATGGTGTCATTTATGTAGCTAAGTGTTTAAAATGCGAACATTTTTATGTGGGGAAAAACCAAGAGGAAACTTAGGGAACACATGTACGAACATGGGTTGGATATAAAGAAAGGGGATTTGAAAAATGCCCTGGGCAAACACATTGGTGAAAACATAGACCATTTTTTTTTTTTTTTAGAACATGTGCAGAGGGACCTCAGGGGTGCACCTTGGGAAGATCTGTTGGAGGCCAAGGAATTAAGTTGGCAACTTAGGTTTGATGCCACTAACCCCCTGGCCTTAATGAGAGTTTATCCATTACCAGTGTTTTAAAGTTAAAATCATACACAGTATAATTGGGGGGGATATAGAACCCCTTTTAAGTTTAGATGGAGTTTTATGACGTGTTTGGTATGCAACAAAGCTTAAAGTGGTGTTACTGTGTTTTTAATGGTATATGTTCATTGAATTTACTTCTGATTGTACATATATATAGTTTTCTCTACAAGCATTTGTTCTGTTTGGGATTCAAATGGTTAATAGATGGGGTTTTTTTTATTGGATGTGTGATAAAGGGAGGGGTATTTAAGTGTGTTTGATGGTGCACATGTTGACTCTAACCTGTACGAAAGCGCTTAATAAATATTTTTATCATATTCTCCGGTGTGCTTCTGCTATTGCTCCTGAACCTGTTTGCCGCTCTGGTGTGGAATATTTCGTGTCATGTTGCTTTACTCCTGTGGTTCTACAGAATACAAAAGCAGCTGGAAAGCATGAGAGGAGGAAACCACAGAAGAGTCCTCCAAAAATCCATGAAAGATGGCACTGACAAAACCCACTCTGGCCTTGTAAATGGCATTCAACTTGTAATGTTTGTTGAAAGTATGATGAGAAAACCAAGCAGCAGCTTCCAAATGGATCTGGTATCCAGACCCTTGAAAAAAACACAAGATGAGGCTACTGCCCAGGTAGAATAAGCACGAACAGACAGTTGACTGGTGTCAGAGCCATGGCCTCAAGCTCAATGCCAAAAAGTGCATCGTCATCCCCTTTGGTAAAAATTCCGTACCCTTGAACTACCACAAAGTAGTTTTAGCGCAAATTAGCGTGAAGTTGCTCATAGAGCAGCGCCAGTTAATCAAGTTTAAACTATTTCTGGCTCCGTAAAGTCTACTCTTCAATTTTTCCCTTAGAACTGCTCTACTTGCAATCTAAACAGCCTATTCCTCTAACTGAAAAGCTCAGCACTTGCTCCTAAAGCATTTTTTATACAGGTAAAGCACTCAAACAAAAGAAAGTACTTCTTTCACCTAAATTCCCTTGAGTACCCATTTCCCTATAGATCCTTTCTGACTCAGTTACACAGCAATCTTTTTCACTATTCTAGCATGTCGAAGGGTCAGTTGCTGGCATCCTCTCCTGTTCAGCTGGTGAATCTTGAGGCAATGTTACAATTGCCTCATGTACACAAAAGTACAGTTTTGTACCTACCATAAATGTAGATGTCCGAACAGGATAGCATCTGCAGTCCTTACAAATGGGTTGTCCTGTCGTCAGGCAGCCCTTCGGTCGGCCAGATTCCAAAGTCTGGGTCTGGCCTCGGCTGGTGTCGCACTTCACCCAACGTCATCTCTGCTGGTCTTCGGGTATAAAGGCATCAGCCGACGCCATTTTCCTCAGTGTTTCTTGCCCCAGATGCCAGTTGCCCTCTTGGATAGCTAAATTTTTGGGTAAATGCCAATGTTTCCAAAAAAGTAGAAGGCAAACACGAAAAATAAGCATGTATGTACATATATACAAACAAATACACCATAAGAGGACCCCCCCCAGCTAGCTATTAGGTGGGCAAATACCCTAGGAGTACCACAGAGGGGAAGGAGGGTGGGTAATCCTGACTGCAGATGCTATCCTGTTCGGACATCTACATTTATGGTAGGTACAAAACTGTACTATGTCCTTCAAGGATGCATCTGCAGTCCTTACAAATGGGTAGAATACCATAGCCAAACTAGGGGAGGAGGAAGAAGAATTATGGTGTAGTTAGGATCCCTTGCAAAACAGCAGTGGCAAACCCTGCTCGGGATCTAGAGTATAGAGGTAAGTTATAATGCTTGGCAAATGTATGCACGGAGGTCCAAGTAGCAGCCTCAATAATGTCCTTGGTAGCCACTCCTCGTAAGAAAGCTGTGGTAGTGGCTGTAGCCCTTGTAGAATGAGGCCTTATGTTCTGTGGAATTTGCTTTCCATGGTAGGAGTAACAGAATCTTATGCAATTTCCTATCCACTTGGAGATTGTCTGTTTGAAATTGCTTTTCCTTCCCTTCCTGTTGCATAAGCTACTAGAAGCTGGTCAGTTTTTCTATTGCCCTTGGTTCTGTCCAGATAGTAGCGCAACTGTCTATGTACATCCAAGGTATGCAGCAGTCTTTCCCCTCTGTTCTGTGGATTGGGGAAGAAGGTAGGTAGGTGGATAGCCTGGTTTAGAGACACTCTGGATACCACCTTAGGCATAAATGTAGGATTAGTTCTCATGGATACTCTATCTTGATGGAAGATTAGGAAGGGTTGTACTGCCATTAAAGCCTGTAGTTCTGAAACCCTTCTTGCTGAAGTAATTGCCAGTAGGAAAGCAGTTTTCCAGGATAGGTGTTGAAGATCTGCTGTTGCTGCTGGTTCGAATGGAGGGAGTGTCAATTTTTCTAGCACAAAGTTCAAATCCCATGCTGGTAATGGTGGTTTCCTAGGAGGTTTTACATTCTTAATTCCTCTCAGGAACTGCCTGAGTAGAGGATGTGAGAAGACAGGGGGATCGAAGCTGTATTCTGCAGAAATAGCTGATGCATGTATCTTGATGGAGGAATAGGACAGGCCTGTATGGAGAAGCTCTGCCAAATACTCCGGGATGTTGGCAATATCTACCTTTGACACATCTTTCCCTCTTTCAGTACTCCAAATGACAAACCTTTTCCATTTTCCTGCATAGTTCCTTCTTGTTGAAGGTCTGCAGGCCTCAAGGATAATGTCTTTAACCCTTTGGGATAAATCTGGGTTAGTTGCTCTTATGTAATGTTCCAGGCAGTCAGCTGCAGAGTTTTCAGGTTTGGATGCAGGATGTTGTAGTCGCTCTGAGTTAACATCAAAGGAATCAGGGGCAGTGTCCACGTTTACACCCGAGACATGCTCCTCAGCAATGGATACCAATGTTGTCTTGGCCAATTTGGAGCTATCAGAATTATCCTTGGACGTTCCTCTTTGATTTTCAGTAGTACCTTGTGCATCAAAGGAAGGGGTGGAAATGCATATGCTGTCAGGCCTTTCCAACTGAAGGATAGAGAGTCCACCTTCCAAGCAAGTGGATGGTATGTCCTTGTGCAGAATTTCTTGAGCTGGTGATTGAGTGGGGATGCGAATAGGTCTATATGTGGCCTTCCCCATCTCTTTGTGATGGCCTTGAAGATGTCCGGGTGTAGCATCCATTCGTGAGCATCTGAGGTAGTTCTGCTTAACATGTCTGCTAGGATGTTTTCTTTTCCCGGTACAAATATTGCCTGTAACTGAATGTTGTAGCTCAGAGCCATATTCCATAGGTCCAGAGCCATTCGGCATAGGGGGTATGAATGAGTGCCTCCCTGTTTGTTGATGTACCACATGACTGTGGTGTTGTCTGTCCTTATCATCAATTGGCCTTCTTTGAGGAATGGTCTGAAATTCTGGATTGCTAGTTTTACTGCAAGCATTTCTTTTTGAT
This sequence comes from Protopterus annectens, assembly GCF_019279795.1. Classification (NCBI taxonomy): domain Eukaryota; kingdom Metazoa; phylum Chordata; order Ceratodontiformes; family Protopteridae; genus Protopterus; species Protopterus annectens. Next base: position 720,845,056 of record NC_056735.1, on the reverse strand, counting down.
TTATGTGCAGGTGCAGCTGATCTGGAGTCCATAAGCCTTGAATGCACTTGTCCAGCATGTGGGCCCCCCAACCAAGGTCTGAGGTGTCCGTTGTGATGGTTTGGCTTGTTTGAATGTTGTGGAAGGACAAACCTGGGTTTGACTGGCATGCCTGAGCCCACCATAGGAACTTTTGCTTCAGGCATGGGATTAGTGGTATTTTGGTTTCCAAGCTGTGCCTGTGTTGAGACCATAAATTCTTTAGGTACCACTGTAGCTTTCTCATATGTAGTCTGGCATGGGGGACCAGGATTATGCAGGATGCCATGAAGCCCAAGGCCTGCAGTACTTTCCTTGCTGTTAGTTTGTTCTGCTTTGTTAGTGCCAAGAAGTAAAGAGGAAGTTGTTCTTGTTTTTCTGCAGTTAGGAATGCCATCTGTTTTACTGTGTCCAATTCTGCACCCAAGAATGTTCTTGTTTGGGATGGTATCAGTCTTGACTTTTTTAAATTGACTGTGTATCCCAGGGCTTATAGTAAGCAAATGACTCTTTGTAAGTCTTGTGTCAGCTTGCTTTTGTTGTCCGCTTGTATCAGGCAGTCGTCCAGGTATGGAAAAATTTGGATTCCCTGAAGCCTGCAATGAGCGATTACTGATGCCAGGCATTTCGTGAACACTCTGGGCAGTAGATAAGCCAAAGGGCAATGCTGAGAATTGATAATGCTCTGATCCTGCAAGAAATCTGAGGTATCTTCTGCAATTTGGTCGTATGGGGACGTGCAGGTATGCCTCCTTGAGATCTAGAGTTACCAGCCAAAACTCCTTGCCCAGCATGGGAAGAAGTTGCTGTAGGGTCAGCATTTTGAATTTTGGAACAATGATGAATGTGTTTAAGGGACAGGTCGAGAATAGGTCTCCAACTTTTCTCTTTTCTTGGTACTAGGAAGAGTCTGGAGTAAAATCCCTTGCCCTGTTCTGTAGGTGGTACCCTTTCCACAGCTCTCATCTTTGTTAGTTGAGCTATTTGTTTTAGAGCTTCTGTCTTTTGATTTGGTGGTAGGTTTGGCATTCCTCTTTTACTGGTAAGGTGTGGAAATGAAACCTGTAGCCTTGGTCTATAGTTTGCAAAATCCACTTGTCTCTTGTGATATAGTGCCAGTTTTTGAAAATAAGGCTAACTTTCCGCCTAAGGGTGCTGATATTTGTTCCCTGGTAGGCGGTGTGAGAGCCAAGTCACTGTGATTGTCCTGTTGCAGTGGTAGTGGTTGTATCTGTGCCTCGTTGGTTATTGCCTTGCCACTGGCGTCCCCTGTAGGCACCTCCTCTGGATTGATTTCTGCCTCTGGAACGTCTATTCCTGCCTCTCTGAGTTTTAGGAGTCTGGAAAGGACCAATTTTTGGAAGGCCAGTTCCTGCTAAACCTTGGGGGCTGAACCTGTAAGAAATCTTTAACTGTTTGTACAGATTTTGCCTTCTCTTCCATTTTCTTCATTACTTGTTGGGCAGGAGAACCAAATAGACTGACCTTATCCATAGGAGCATCTAATAGCTTTGCTTTAACATGATCCGGCAAGACCTGTTCTTTCAACCATGCATGCCTTCTTATAACTGTGCCAGTCATGGCTGATCTAAATGAAGCCTCCAGTGCATCATAGCCACATTTTAAAGAATGGTTACTAACCTGCTGAATGTTATTCACCATTTCTAGAACATATTTCTTATCTAAGGAATCATCAGAGGACAGTTTCTTAGTTAACTGATCAAGCATAAACTCTTGGTATTGGATCATATGAAACTGACAGTTCAAAGCTCTAGCTGAGAGAGTAGCAGAGGTGTATACTTTTTTACCCTACCTCTCTAAGGACCTGGATTCCCTTTCAGAAGGGAGAGGGTTTTTCGCTGAGGTCGAAGCTACTGCCTTAGGCCCCTGGGAGATAGTCTCAGGATCTGCAAAAGGAGCCTTGTATAAGTGGTGATGAGTGTCCGGTACCCTGTAAAACCTATCAGGCTTGGCAGGGGCTGGAGGTAAAGTATCAGGAGCAGTGCAAACATCATTAAATGCATCATCCACAACAGGAAGAACTGGAGGTATAGCTAAGGGCCTATGTTATGCAAGTGTAAAATGTCCTAAGCCTTTTCTTGAATCTGAGAAATCTTGTCCCTGCCATTGGAATTGCTCTCTCATGGCATGTAAGGTTTCCCCAAAGGAAAATTCCTCTGGTGGAGAGGCAGAAGGAATAGATTCTTCAGCATCGGAATCTTCATAAGTAGAAAAAGGAGCCTCTGGATGGTCTGTATTGTCTGTATCATCAGAAGAGTCATCTGAGGACACTGGCTCAGGGGGCTCTGCTCTAGGTCTCTTTTCTGGAGGCTGAGAGGCCCTGTCTGGGTGAGATTGGGATCCCCTTATTAAAGAGATGAGATCCTCTGCCAGAGTAAGCATTTGGGAACTGGAACTGGGCCTGTGAGAGGGGGGCTTAACAGGCACAGACTTAGCAGTTTTGGCTGCTTTAGCCCTGGCAAAGGCCTTTATAGACATGGCTGCAGGAGGCCTAGCAGCACCACGTGCTGGGGTAGAGACATCCAAAGGGATGGTGTCCGATAATTCTGGAGAAACCACATTAGTAGGCAAAACTTCAGAGGCCGATTCAACTTGGGTAGACGGGGCCTCGGTAGTAGTCATGGATTCGGCTGTAGATTGACCTGTTTGCTCGGTTTCGGCCGAAACCGAGACACTCGCGGTTTGCTTAACCGTGGTTTCGGCCGAAACCGCGGACCGCGAGTGTCGGTCCTTTTCTTTGCGTTTTTTAACAATTTGAGAAGTCTGAGGATCCGACGGCATAATGTACGCAAAATCTGTGCCGAAAAACTGTTCAGCAAACTCCGACCGACGCCTAAGCGTTCGTCGGTTGAAGGAAGCACAGGCTAAACAAGCTGCTACGTCGTGGTCTGGGCCTAAACAAGGTAAGCAGTAAGAGTGGAAATCTTTATGAGGTATTTGTTTCCCACAAGTTAAACAGTTATTCACTTTTTCTGACATCGGCTGAGGCAAGAAAGAGTCCCCAATGGGGTACTTAGCTTTTTAGAAGTCTTCGAAGTAGTATTCGGTAGTAGTAATCTCTGGATCTGACCGACCGGCACTTGCGAACAGCTTCTGCTTGGCCACGCGCAAGAAAGACTGAGGAAAATGGCGCCGGCTGATGCCTTTATACCCGAAGACCAGCAGAGATGACGTCGGGTGAAGTGCGACACCAGCCGAGGCCAGACCCAGACTTTGGAATCCGGCCGACCGAAGGGCTGCCTGACGACAGGACAACCCATTTGTAAGGACTGCAGATGCATCCTTGAAGGACATCAACCCTCTCCTCCTCCCAACAAATACAAATATATGCGAGAGATGCAACTATATAGCCAAACTGGAGGCTGAGCTCTCTCAATTCAGTACTGGCAAGACCAGGCAGGAGGAGAAGGTAACCACGCACACCACAAACCCAGTCTCACATAGAACTATCACAACTGCAAACCAAACACATAAACACACAAAACATACTGGAGGCTGATTAAAATCTACCAAAACAACAGAGGCCTCCAAAGCAGACACCCAAGCAACCGCCACCTCAAGACACAGCACATGCAACACATAGTTCACAAAGTCAGTGTGCTAAACAGTCACAGCCCTTAAGGCCAAACAACATGCCAGACACACTTGTAATAGGTGACTCGATAGTCAGACACACTGACGTCCCGCTCACCAGACTGAACAAGGATAAGGTCACAGTAAGCTGCCTGTCGGGAGCTAGAATCCGCCACATTAACACAAGCACTCGGGTCACTCTACAGCAAGTACAAATATGACTCAGTCATTGTACATGCCGGTGTGAATGACCTGAGATGTACCTCCCTGGACTACATGAAAAGAGACATAGAGGAGCTCTCTGATTATGTAGCCCAGGCCGGTATGACCCTGACCCTGAGCAGCATCTTACCCTCACCAAGAATGATGCCACAGTACAAAGACAAAATGATCAGTTTTAACAATTGGCTTAATTACTGGTGTCATTCAAAGGGGATCCAATGCCTGTCTGCTTGGGATGACATGCTCGACAAGCCATGCTGCTTCGCAAGGGATGGCTTGCACCTGTCACCCCTGGGCTTCCGGATATTGGCCAAGGCTCTTGCCACCCCCATAGTGCCTTTTTTAGGCAAGGCTCAAATGGCAAACCTACCTCCCTAGAAAACACAAGTGGAAAAAAATAAGGGTAATGCTGCTCAATGCCAGAAGTCTAAACCTCAAGATGCAAGCCCTCCTCAGTATGGAGAACATCGATGTCTGTGCAGTGACTGAAACCTGGTTCAAGGCTCCTGAGAGCACCCCAGCACTATCAGGTTTTACCTCATATCATGCTTTCCGGCCCCAAAACTTGGACCAAACAAGAAAAGGAGGGGGAGTATCCATATTCATCAAAGATACCCACACCTCCAGGTTATTGGCAACGCACTAAGCATCGGAGACCATCCAGGTGCAACTAACCATAGGCAAAACTGCCTTACAATTTGTAGCATGCTACAGACCACCCTCTCAAACTCAGGAAACTCACACAGCCTTCCTGAAGACACTGGAGAGTATGAATGTCTCTCCAAATACCATCATATTGGGAGACTTCAACTACCCAAACATAGACTGGGAACATTACTCAAGCCCAAACACCCTAGCCCAAAGGTTCCTAGAATTCATAAACTCATATGCGATGGAACAACTAGTCACTATTCCCACAAGAGGAGACAATATACTAGACCTGATCATCACAAACATGGGGACAAAATGCTCCACACCGGAAGTATATCCCTCATTGGTAAGATCAGACCATAAATTAATCTCACTGGAAATCCACATCCCGCCCCCACCGCCTGCACAAAAGACCACAGTGAAGAACTTCTCAAAAGCCAACTTCACACTTCTTAAGACTGAAGTGGTATCCTTCAAGGTCCCTGGGCCAGTGGAAACCACAACCCACACTGCTGAATCCTTTGCAAATGCCTTCTATGGGCACCTTCAAGAATGCATGGATCATGCAATCCCAAATAAAACCAAGACCCATTCCCTCAAAGGCAGGCGCCTGGTCTGGTAGACCCCAGCCATAAACAAACTTTACAACAGAAGGAGGAAGCTACTACATGACAGAGCAAAATCCCTAAATGGGAAGGCATCTCTGATCAGTACTAGCAAAAAACTACGATCACTCATAAAATCATCCAAGGCCAACTTTGAGAGAAAAATCACAAAAGACAATCATAAGGCCTTCTTTAGCTATGTTAGAAACCTGGGTGGAAACTCCCAGATATGCTCAGAGTTAGTCCAAAAAGTTCAATAAATACACTGAACCCACTGACATTGCCAACATTCTGGCAGATAGTTCAGTGCAAATTTCTCCTCCCCCTCCCCCCCAAAAGGAGAAATAACTATCCCAGCAGAGTGTAGCCTCCCTAACATCTCAGATGCCCAGGTGAGAGCCGCCCTCTCTAAAGCTAAAAACACAGCATCAATGGGACCGGACGGTGTCCCGGGCTGTGTGCTACATGAACTCCAAGAGGAACTAAACCCAAACATAAGGCTGCTGTTTAATCTTAGCCTTACTACAGGGTACGTACCCAAAGAGTGGCGTACGGAAACAGTGGTCCCACTTCACAAAGGCGGTGCTTCTACGGACCCTGGAAATTACCACCCCATAAGCTTGACGAGCCTGGTCTGCAAAGCTATGGAGAGGATCACTATGGAACTCATAAACAAAGACATTGGATCCTACCCAGTTTGGCTTTGTCAAGGGCAGATCCTGCCTTTTGAACTTGATCGACTTTTTTGAAACCGTCACTAAGGCCATTGATGAAGGTAAGGCAGTTCACACAGCTTACCTTGACCTTGCAAAAGCCTTTGACACAATACCACATTCGGGCATCATAGACAAACGCACCAGCTTAAATGTAAACCCATATGTCACGAGATGGGTTGCAAACTGGCTCAACGACAGAACCCACAGGGTCAGAGTTGCTGGAGCTATGTCAGACTCTAAGCCAGTCACAAGCGGTGTCCCACAGGGCTCAGTCCTGGGACCCCTCTTGCTTCGCATTTATTTTTCTGAGGTACAGGCAAACATAGGAGGATTGTGGCTGACATAGTTCGCAGATGACTGCAAACTGGGCGCCATAATTGATACTCCAGCGGACACAAACATCCTTCAGAGAGGATTCATAGAAACGGATAATTGGTGCCAGAGCAATGGCCTTAAGCTTAACGCCAAAAAATGTATAGTCATACCCTTTGGGAAAAACAAGGTACCCACAAATTACCGCATAGGTGGTAATCCATTAAGTATGGAAGAGGTAATCAGGGACCTAGGGACCCAGGTTGACTGTAACCTCTCATTTGACACTGACATTGCCAAAGTGGTTAGGAAGATCTTCTATATTGCCCACCTTATCATGAAGGGTTTCACATCTAGATCAAGAGAGGTCATTGTGCCCCTGTACTCATATCTTATTAGGCCAATGATTGAGTACAATGCCCCATTTGGGATGTATCTTACCCGACACCTGCAGCAGTTGGAAAGACCCCAAAAGTTCCTCACCAAGAGGATAAAGGGTCTTAAACATATGTCATATGCTGCCCGACTGAAAAAACTCCAGCTCTATTCAGTCGCATACCGCCTACTCAGAGGTGACCTGTGACTAACGTACAAGGCCGTGTCCAATCCGGAATTAATGGACATGCTCCACCTCAAAAAATCCAAATCCATCAGAGACACGAGAGCAAGAGACTTAAACCACAACACAGAAATAAATAGGACGTGCTGGAGGGACAGATTCATAACTCAGAGGCTCCCTACACACTGGAACAGAAGCCCAATCCATGTTAGGCAGTGCCCCTCACTAACTCTATTCAAGAGAAGTCTTGACGAGTGGATGGGAGATCGTAGGTTTACCCCGGGGGTCATCTCTGTGTCACTACTAGACAGAGGCACAGTAAACTAAACCCTAAATGGGTGTAGTATTCTCATCCTAAGGGGTGGTGAAAGCCACACACACTCTGGCTAGGCTTATAAATGCCCTAGGGCAGATAGCCTAGTACGAACCTATGAACAAAGGCGACAGTCTACTTAACGCCAAATGTGTGACGTGACCTTGGGACTCAGGTGGACAGTAGTCTCTCCTTTGATAATCACATCACCACAGTAGTCAGGAAATCCTTCTACATGGCACACCTTATCCCAAATTCTCATGACAGAAAAAAAAGGTTATTGCTCCCATCTACTTGACACTCATTAGACCCATTATAGATTACAACGTCCCTTTTGGAATGAACCTCACAAGACATCTGCAGCAGCTGGAAAGACCACAGAAGTACCTCACAAAGAGAATTACTGGCCTCAAACAGATGCCCTACACTGACCATCTCAAAAAACTCCAGTTTTACTCCATAGCATATCGCCTACTCCGAGGTGATCTCTGCCTAACATATAAAGCTATGATAAAAAACCCAGAGCTGTTAGACATGCTACAACTAAAGAAATTCCAATCCCTCCAAGCTACACGCTTCTAGGGACCTAAACTTTGTCACCACAATAAACAGGACATGCTGGAGGGATAGACTCCTGTCCCAGAGACTTCCCATACTCTGGAACAAGCCACCTATCTATGCCAAGCAAAGTTCCTCATTAGCACTCTTCAAGAAAAATCTTGATGAGTGGATGGGAAATAGGAAATACACCCCGGGGAACACTTCTGTGGCTCTGCTTGACAGGGACATAGGAAAATAACTTTCTTGGGTGGCGTAAGCCAGGGAACCTTGTTGGCTAGGCTTACTTAGGCCCTTGGGCCGATAGCCTAGTACCTACCTATGAACCTAAAACTGCTCGCCATGAAAAAAAATAGCAAAAAGAAATGGCATTTGAAATCCAGGAAGATATGAAACTCCCAAACACAACTTCCTGGCATGAAAGGAAACAAAAAAGCTGCTGAATTTTTTTTTTATGTTTTGTCTTGTCTAGGTAATATATGAGCTGTCTATGTAAATCCAAGATATGAAGAACCCTCTCAGTAAGATTCTTTGGAGAAGAGAAAAAAAACAAGAAGATGAATGGACTCATTCACAGAGAGATCATTAACCCTTTTGGGCATAAAATGAGGACTGATATGAAGAGACACCCTATCCTTGTGAAAAACCAAAAAGGTGGAACTGCCACAAGTGTTTGAAATTCAAAGAGCTTCTTAACAGAAGTAAGATCCACCAACAATACAGACTTCCAAGTACAATTTGTTTGTGTCTTTCGGCTTTTCCCGGTTAGGGGTTGCCACAGCAGAACTCCGGTCCGCTAATGATTGGTAGTGGATTTTTACAAATCGGGTTACCAACCCTGATGCACAACCTTCAATGTAGGCACGCCCCATTCGCATATGCCTCCACACAGAAGACGCTGTAGCTAAGAATTGAACAGGACAATGTCTTGCTATGAGGCAACAATGCTACCGCAGCACCACCACCGCAGACAGACTTCCAAGTACAATGCTATATGGAAAAGGAAACTGCAAGTTCAAAAGGGGACTGAACCAATTCCTCAAGTACAAAATTAATGTCCTAAGAAGGAGAAATAGGTTTTCTTGGAAGCTGAATATGAAGCACACCTTTCAAAAATTATCTGGCTTCAAAACCAGATGCCATAGGTTGATTCAGAGGCAAACAGGTGGAAATGGCTGGCAAATAAGCTTTAACAGAGGAATATGCCAAGCCAGAATTGAGCAACACACACAAATAAGAAAGGACCACAGGAATACACACAGAGAAAGGAACCAGGTCACACTTGGGACACCAAGGAGAAAATCTCTTCCATTAAGTCAAACAGGATTTTCTAGTGGTAGGTCTTCTGGCATCCTGCAAAATCTAAAGCATGTCCTCAGAAAACTGCTGTCTAAAAGGAATCAAAACCCTATCAGCCAAAGTGACAAGTGAAGTGTGGGCAAGTGATGGTGATCTTGTCTTGCGAAAGAAGATCCATCCTGTGAGGTAACTGGTGATAATTTTCCCTGGCCAGATGAAAAAGAAGACGGAACCAGTGCTGTGGGAGCCAAAAGGGAGTCATCAACAAGACTGCGGGTCTGTACCACATGATTTTGTGTGGGACCTTTAGTTGTAGAGGAAGAGGGGGATAGGAATACAGAAACATCCCCTTTCAAGAAAAGGGCACTGCACTGACTCTCCAAGCCAGAGGACTTGGCACTCTAACAGAACTGTAGAAGATGTCTGTTGAGAGGAGAGGCAAAAAGACCCACTTGAGGAGTACCCCCCAATGTAAAACATCCAGAAATACCTCCCTGTGAAGCATCCATTTGTGAATATTTGCCTTGGACCTTCTCAAAAAGTCTGCCACAAGACTGTGACTCTGAAGGAATGTAAAACCGCCTGAAGAACTAAGTGACGGCAGACTGCAAAATCCCAAGCATGAGCAGCCAGCCTGCAAAGAAGGTAAGATTGTGTAACCTCTTGTTTGTTGATGCACCACATGACTGTGATATTGTCTGTAAAAACTTTTAGAGGATCTGTAACCCAAAGGGAGTGAAACGCCTGGAGAGCTAGAAGTACAGCTTTCATCTCCTTGACATTGATATGGCCTGCCAGTTGTTGATGGGACCAAAGACCATAGACTTTAAAGTTGTTGGAGAATGTTCGCCAACCTTGATTGGCAGCATCTGTGTAGAGCTCTTGAGTAGGAAGAAGAACCTGAAAGAGAAGAGTTGGATTCAGGGAAATCTGGTAAATCCACTAGTGGAGCTCAAGCTTGAGACAAGACAAGAGAAGAACCAGATACTCCAGAGGATGGCAGCACTGGAGCCAAACAGTCTTGAGATACCATTACAGCTTCCTCATGTAGAGTTTGGCAAAGGATGCCATGTACTCCACAGCTTATAGAAATTCCCTTACATGAAGGACTGGAAAAGGTAGAAGAGACTGTAAAATAAGCAGTGAAAGATAGGACCTTGAGAGGTGGGAGGCAAGACATCATTAGAATGGTCCGAATCCTGCAACCCAGGAATACCTGGGTCGTGAATTTTGCTTGTGACATAAATAATACATGTTGCCAAGACATGCTTCTCTAGGGATCCTCATGCTCTGGAACAGACTCCCTATCCATGTGAAGCAAAGTGCATCCCTAACCCTATTTAAGTGTATCCTTGACCAATGGATGGGAAATCAGAAATTCACCCTGGGTCTGCCCCCATGTCTCTGATAGAGACAGACAGTAATGCCCAAACTAATATACCCCATAAAGTACAGTCATGTACACAACATAAATATGTAGATGTTCGAGTGTTTCACTGTTGCAGTCATTACATCTGGGTAATCTGCTGGCAGGTTGCCCTCAGTCGGCCTGAATTCCAAAGTCTTGGGTCCTGCATTGGTTGCTGTCTCCTCTTCCATGACATCAGGTCATCAGGGGTATAAAACATGCAGCTGACACCATTTTATTTAGTTTTTCTTGCCCCCGATGTCAGGTGCCCCCAAAAAGGTAGCAAAAGATATACATGCATCAATATAAACTTTACCTTCATCTACAAGCAAATACACCATATAGGCTGTAGAAGATAGAGAAGGAAAGATAAACTCCAGAATGACAGGGGGATGGCGGGAGGGTAACCTGGACTGCAACAGTGAATACACTCGAACATCTACATTTATGGTAAGTGTACACAACTGTACTATGTTCTTTGTGTTTCACTTTTGCAGTCATTACATTTGGGTAAAATCCCAAAGCTATGGTTGGGAGGCTGGAGCTAAACAGCATTACGAGCGGCTATAAGGCCCTGCAGAACTGCAGTGGCAAAGCCTGCCCTGGATTTAGAGTAGAGAGGCAAATGATAATGCTTTGTAAAGGTGTGAACAGAACTCCAAGTGGTTGGTACTCCCCTGAGATAGGCCGCTGAAGTAGCTGCAGCTCTGGTGGAATGAGACGTAATGCTCTTGGGCACAGGTTTACCATGGTGTAAGTAGCAAAAACGGATGCAGTGGCTTCTCCACTTTGAAACTGTCTGCTTTGAAATAGCCTTGCCTTCTGATCCTGCAGCCTATGTCACTATTAATTGCTCAGTTTTTCTTAGAGCTTTAGTCCTGCTCAAGTAGAATCTTAGCTGTCTGTGTACGTCCAAGGAATGCAGAATTCTCTCACCCTTGTTCTACGGATTTGGATAAAAGGTTGGCAGATGAATTGTTTGGTTAAGAGCCAGACTGGAAACCACCTTAGGCTTAAAAGTAGGATTTGTCCTCAGAGACACCCAGTCTGGGTAAAATATGATAAAAGGCTCTACAGCCATGAGGGCATGTAGCTCTGAAACTCTTCTTGCTGAAATAATTGCTAGTAACAGAGCTGTTTTCCATGATAAGAACTTTATATCAGAGGTAGAAACTGGTTCAAATGGAGGCAGGGTGAGCTTTTCCAACACATAATTGAGGTCCCATGCAGGCAATGGTGATCTTCTAGGAGGCCTTAAATTTTTGGTTCCTCTAAGATACTGCTTTAGTAAAGGGTGAGAAAAGATTGGTGGCTCTGTGTTGTAATGAGCCGAAATGGCAAGGGCATGGATTTTAATTGATGAGAAAGAGAGGCCTTTGCCAAGCATCTCAGTTAAGTATTGCAATATCGGGGGAATATTTGGTTCTGCTGTACCAGTTCCTTGTGCTTGATTCCAAGCAAGGAATCTCTTCCATTTGTCAGCATAAGATTTTCTAGTACTAGGCCTTCTGGCTTCCAAAATGACATCCATCACAGCTTTACTGAGAGGTGTTGTTTGTATGATTACATGATTAGCCATGCGGCCAGGTTCATAGTCTGTAGTTGATGTATGTGGTCCATCTCATCTCACATTCTTACTCATGGGTTCGGAGCCGAACATTGGCTCCGACTCGGCCAACTTATTTTTCTAGCACGAAGTCTCTAATTGGCTGGGCTAACCTGGTATCCCATGTTGCACCGCTCCACAGCCCCAGATCTAGTTTGCAGCAACTCATAGTCACACCTCATGCACAACCACATTTCAGTAGAGTAGAACACTAACCAGGGCAGCAAAGAAAAAAATAACCAATACCGAAGGGTACTGAAGACAAATGTCACCTCCAAATCCTCCAGGAGGGGGGACAGGTGGGAGGGAACGTAAGAATGTGAGGCGAGATGGACCACATACATCAAACGTTATGGTGAGTACATAACTTCTAGATGTTATGTGGTCCAATCTCGCCCACATTCTTACTCACGGGACAGCATTCCCAGCACCTCTATCCTGGAAGGCTCAATGGAAGATGCTCCTGAGAAAGTACAGTTTTGTACCTACCATAAATGTAGATGTCCGATAGGTATGCATCTGCAGTCATAACATATGGGTTGTCCTGCCTCAGGCAGCCCTTCGGTCGGCCGGATTCCAAAGTCTGGGTCTGGCCTCGGCTGATGTCGCACTTTCCCCGACGTCAGAGCGTCTGGGGTATAAAAGCATCAGCCGACGCCATTTTCCTCAGTTTTTCTTGCCCCAGGTGCCCTCTAGGAAGGCTAAATTTGGATAAATGCTGAAAAGTTCCAAACATTTGCAAATTATATACATGTATAAACAAACAAATACACCATAATAGATTCCCCCAGCTAGCTAAAAGAGGGGTAAGAACCCTAGGAATACCACAGAGGGGAAGGAGGGAGGGTAATCCTGACTGCAGATGCATACCTATCGGACATCTACATTTATGGTAGGTACAAAACTGTACTATGTCCTTCAAGGATGCATCTGCAGTCATAACATATGGGTAGAATACCATAGCCAATCTGGGGAGGAGGTACTAAGAAAGGATGGTGTAGTTAAGATCCCCTGCAGGACTGCAGTAGCAAACCCTGCTCTGGATCTAGAGTATAAAGGTAGATTGTAATGCTTGGCAAATGTATGCACGGAGCTCCAAGTAGCAGCTTCTAAAATGTCTTTGGTAGCCACCCTCGTGAGGAAGGCTGTAGTGGTGGCCGTGGCCCTTGTGGAGTGAGGCCTGATGTTTTCAGGAACTGTCTTTCCATGAAAGGAGTAGCAAAATCGAATGCAATTTCCTATCCATTTTGAAATTGTCTGTTTGAAATTGCTCTTCCTTGCACCCCAGTTGCATATGCTACAAAAAGTTGGTCAGTTTTTCTGCTAGTTTTTGTTCTGTCCAAGTAGTAGCGTAGTTGTCTGTGCATATCCAGGGTGTGCAAAAGTTTTTCCCCTCTATTCTGTGGATTAGGGAAGAACGTAGGCAAGTGAATAGCTTGGTTCAAGGATACCCTAGATACCACCTTTGGCATAAAAGTAGGATTGGTTCTTAGTGAAACCCTGTCCTGGTGGAAAATAAGAAAAGGCTGCACTGCCATTAATGCTTGTAACTCAGATACTCTTCTTGCTGAAGTGATTGCCAGAAGGAATGCAGTTTTCCAAGATAGAAACTGTAGATCCGCTGATGCTGCTGGTTCAAAAGGAGGAAGTGTCAGTTTCTCCAGCACAAAGTTGAGATCCCAGGCAGGTAGAGGGGGTCTTCTTGGAGGTTTAATATTTTTGATCCCTCTCAGGAATTGTCTGAGGAGAGGGTGTGAGAAGATAGGTGGATCCACATTGTATTCTGCTGAAATTGCTGAAGCATGAATCTTAATGGAGGAATAGGACAGGCCATTGTGGAACAATTCTGCTAAGTATTCTAGGATATTTGTTATGTTTGCCACTGTGACATCTGAGTCTTTTGATGTGCTCCAAATGAGAAATCTCTTCCATTTAGCTGAGTATGTCTTCCTTGTGGAAGGCTCTGAGCCTCCAGGATAATGTCCTTCACCCTCTGAGATAAAACAGTTTGATTGGGATTTAAGGAATTTTCCAGGCAGTTAGCTGCAATATTTTCAAGTTGGGATGCAGGGTCTTGAAATTGTTCTAAGGCCAGAAGAAGAGGCCAAAGGGGAGAGGCCATGATTTTGCCTGAGACATGCTTCTCAATAATGGATACCAGTGTTGTCTTGGCCAGTCCGGAGCTATTAGTATCACTTTTGGCTGTTCCTCCCTGATCTTCAGTAGAACCTTGTACATCAATGGGAGAGGTGGGAAGGCATATACTGTTAGGGCTTTCCAGCTGAAAGAGAGAGAGTCCACCCTCCAAGCTTGTGGGTGGTATGTCCTTGAGCAGAATGTCTTCAGTTGATGGTTGAGTGGGGAGGCGAACAGATCTATCTCCGCATTCCCCATGTCTTTGCTATGAGTTGAAGATGTCTGGGTGCAGCATCCATTCGTGTGCATCCATGGTAGTTCTGCTTAAGCTGTCCGCCAGTGCATTTTCTTTCCCTGGCACGAATTGGGACTGTAGCTGGATATTGAGATTCAGGCATAGTTCCCACAGATTCATAGCCATCCGGCATAGAGGGTAAGAATGTGTGCCTCCCTGCTTGTTTATGTACCACATGACCGTGGTGTTGTCTGTCCTTATTAACAGGTGTCCTTGTTGGAGGAAGGGTTTGAATGCCTCGATCGCATGCCTCACTGCCAGCATTTCCTTTTGGTTTATGTGCATGCTTAGCTGTCCTTGAGGCCATAGGCCTTGGATACATTTGCCCTCCATGTGTGCTCCCCATCCTCGGTCTGAGGCGTCCGTGGTGATGGTCTGCCTTGTTTTTGGTTTGTTGAAAGGCAACCCTCTGTTGGACTGGCAGGCCTGAGCCCACCACAGGAATTCCTTTTGAAGGCATGGAATGATTGGTATCATGGTTTCTAAACTGTGACTGTGTTGAGACCATACACTCCTTAGGTACCATTGTAATTTCCTCATATGCAGCCTGGCATGTGGTAGTAGAATTATGCAGGATGCCATGTAACCCAGGGCCTGCAGGATTTTCCTTGCAGTAAGCTGAGTTTGTCTGGTCAGAATCATGAAGTAATCTGGAAGTTGTTTTTGTTTTTCTTCTGTGAGAAAAGCCATTTGGGTGGTTGTGTCCTGATCTGCACCCAAAAGGGTTATCCTTTGGGATGGTACTAGTCTTGACTTTTGGATGTTGACTGTGTATCCCAAGGTCTGTAGCAGGTGTATGGCATAGGCCAAGTCCTTTATCAAATTTTTCTTGTTGTCCGCTTGTATTAGGCAGTCGTCCAGGTATGGGTAAATTTGAATTCCCTGTAGTCGCAATGTGCAATTACTGATGCCAGGCATTTCATGAATACTCTGGGTGCAGTAGATAAGCCAAAGGGCAATGCTGAGAATTGATAATGCTCTGATTCTGCAACTTGGTCGAATAGGGACGTGCAGGTATGCCTCCTTGAGATCTAGAGTCACCAGCCAAGACTCCTTGCCCAACATGGGAAGAAGTTGCTGTAGGGTCAGCATTTTGAATTTTGGCACAATGAGATAAGTGTTCAGTGCGGACAGGTCGAGAATAGGCCTCCATTGATTTTCTTTTCTTGGTACAAGGAAAAGTCTGGAGTAAAATCCTTGGCCTTGTTCTGAACATGGTACCTTTTCTATAGCTTTCCTCTGAAGTAAATTGCTGATTTGTCTTAAAGCCTCTTCCCTCTGATTTGGTGGAAGGTTTGGCATTCCGCTTCTTTTTGGCAAAGTGTGGAAGTGGAACCTGTATCCTTTGTCTATTATTTGCAGTGTCCATGTATTCTTTGTAATATAATGCCAATTTTTTGAGAATAAAGCCAGCTTTCCGCCCAAGGGTGCTTCCAGTTGATCCCTGGTAGGCGGGATCAGAGTTAAGTCATTGAGCCTGTCCTGGTGTAGTGGTTGTTGTTGTTGCTGTTGCACTACTCCTCTGGTTGGCAGGCTGCCACTGACTGCCTCTGTAGGAGCCCTTCGATTGACCTCTGCCTCTAGGGCGCCTGTTCCTGCCTCTCTGGGCTCTGTCCGAGTCTGGAAAGGACCAATTCTTAGTAGGCCAGTTTCTGCTGAATCTCGGTGGTTGAACTTGCAGGAAATCTTTAACTGTTTGCACAGATTTTGCCTTTTCTTCAACCTTTTTTAAGATCTCCTGAGCAGAGGAGCCAAATAAATTTTGTTTCTCCATTGGAGCATCCAGGAGTTTCACTTTGACATGGCCTGGCAAAGATTGCTCCTTCAGCCAAGCATGCCTACGAATAACTGCCCCAGTCATAGCTGATCTAAATGAAGCCTCCAATGCATCATTGCCACATTTCAAGAAATGATTACTAACCTGTTGTGAGTTGTGTACCAAATCCTGAAGGGATTTACGGTCTAGGGGTTCAGGAGAAGAAAGTTTTTTATTCAATTCATCTAACAAATACTCTTGGTACTGTATCATATGAAATTGACAGTTTAATGCCCTGAGAGAAAGAGTTGCAGAGGTATACACCTTCTTTCCCCATCGCTCTAAAGCTCTAGACTCTCTTTCAGAGGGTAGAGGATTTTTGGCAGTAGCGGCCGCAACCCCTTTAGGGCCCTGAGAAATAGTTTCTGGGTCTGCAGAATGGGCTTTATACAGATGGAAATGAGAATCCGGGACCCTGTAGTATCTGTCAGGTTTGGCAGGGGCCGGAGGAAGAGTATCCGGGGCAGTACTGACATCATTGTACACATCATCAATTACATTCAGAACAGGAGGTATAGCTAAGGGCCTATGCTGAGGCAAATGCAAAAAGGTCCTTAATCTTTTTCTAGAATCAGAGAAATCCTGACCTTGCCATTGAAAATGCTCTCTCATGGAGTGTAGAGTCTCACCAAAGGAAAACTCTTCAGGAGGGGAGGCCGAAGGGATAGATTCCTCAGCATCTGAATCCTCATAAGGTGAGTAAGCCCCTTCCTGGTGGTCTGACAACTCAGATCCATCCGTGGAATCATCTGAGGAGTGTGGGTCAGAGGGGTCAGTCCTGGGCCTTTTGTCTGGAGGAGGTTGAGAGGCCCTGTCTGGGTGAGGTTGTGAACCCCTAATTAAGGAAATAAGGTCCTCAGCAAGGCTGAGGATCTGTGAACTAGAGGAAGGCCTCTGGGAGGTAGGTTTGGCAGGCAAAGCTTTAGAAAGTTTGGCAGCTTTAGCCCTTGAAAAGGCCTTAATGGACATGGAAGCAGGGGGCCTAGCTGCCCCACGTGCAGGAGTAGAAATGTCCAAAGGTATGGTGTCAGACATTTCCTGAACACTGGTTTCGGTAGGAAGTTCTGAAGCCGACTCAGCCGGGGCCTCCCGGGCCTCGGTGGTCGGAAGTATGGTTTCGGAAGAAGGAATCTCTGATGACTCGGTTTCGGCCGAAACCGAGGCACTCGCGGTAGGCCTAGCCGTGGTTTCAGCTGAAACCGCGGGCCGCGAGTGTCGGTCCTTTTCCTTGCGTTTTTTGACCATATGCGAAGTCGGAGTCTCCGATGGCATTTTATAAGCAAAAGCGGCACCAAAAAATTCCTCTGCAAACTCCGACCGACGTCTAAGAGTTCGTCGGTTGAAGGAAGCACAGGCTAAACAGGCCGATACGTCGTGGTCTGGGCCTAAGCAAGGAAGGCAGTAGGGATGGAAATCCTTATGAGGTATTTGTTTCCCACAAGTTAAACAATTATTTACTTTGTCTGACATCGGCTGAGGCAAGAAAGAGTCCCCAATGGGGTACTTAGCTTTTTTTGAAGTCTTCGGTAGCTGAATCCACTGGATCTGACCGACCGGCACTTGCGAACAGCTTCTGCTTCGGGCACCGTGCGGCAAGAAAAACTGAGGAAAATGGCGTCGGCTGATGCTTTTATACCCCAGATGCTCTGACGTCGGGGAAAGTGCGACATCAGCTGAGGCCAGACCCAGACTTTGGAATCCAGCCGACCGAAGGGCTGCGCCTGAGGCAGGACAACCCATATGTTATGACTGCAGATGCATCCTTGAAGGACATCAGTGGAACCAAAGGAAGCCCGGCCCCTAGAAGCCACGTCTAATTTGTAATGAGTAATGAAGGTGTGGGGAGAAGCCCACATGGCCACAGCACAAATTTCATCCAAAGATAGCCTGGAATTATAAGCTACTGAAGCGGAAACAGCCCTGGTGGAGTGAGCCTTGACGGGGGAACGGTAACTCTCTGCATCTGCTATGTCTACTCGTCAGCAGGCAATCAGAAATCCATCTGGAAATTGAAATCTTAGAAATAGGGGAACCTGTTCTATTTTCTGAAAAGGACACAAAGAGTTGGTCAGACTTGTGAAGTTGTTTTGTCCTGTGTAAGTAAAATTGAAGCTGCCTGTGTACGTCCAACTGATGAAACAAACTCTGCCTTGTTGGAAAATTGAGGAAAGAAAACTGGCAGCTCAATGGACTGATTGAGATTAACGGCAGAGGTTACTTTCGGTAGGCAGGAAGTATTAGGTCTCAAGGAAACCCTCTCCTTATGAAAGATTAAATATGGGGATTTGATGGACAACGCTTGAATCTCCGACACCCGTCTGGCTGATGTGATAGCTATTAAGAACGCAGTCTTTCAAGACAGAAATTTTAATTCACAGGTGGCACCTGGTTCGAAAGGTGATGAAGTCAGGGCCTGTAAAACAAAATTTAAATCCCATGGCATGATGGGTTCTGACACAGGAGGCTGTAGCAACAAGGTGCCCCTCAAAAAGGCCTTACATAGCTTATGAGCCATGAGAGAAGGTTCGTAAGAGGTATGAAAAATTAGAAATAGCGGCCAGCTGGACCTTAATGGTAGCAGGAGCAGAAAAAGTGTGGATAAAAAAATCTAAGATAGCAGGGATGGGGGCTGTAAAAGGATCCAGTCCCTTGGCCTGAGCCAAAATCGAAAATCTTTTCCACTTGCTGGAGTAAATCTTCCTGGTAGAAGATTTATGAGAAGAAGATAAAATGTATACTACCTCAGGTGAAAAACGATCAAGTCTGACTAAAGATGGAAGTGGAGTAGCCAGGCTGTCAAACCTGAGGGTCTGCAGGGAGGGATGGGACTGTCCACTGCATACTGATGAAGAAAGGAAAACCAGACTTGGCGAGGCCAGTGTGGGGCAATCAGAATCATCTTGCTTCCCAAGGAAATGGCTTTCTGAATCACTCTTGGTAGCAGAGGAAACGGAGGGAAAACATAGAGCAGACCGGGAGGGCAATCATGGACTAGAGCGTCCCTGGGTGACTCCCCTTGTGGGGGGGGATCAGAGTGAAGTAGTTGCTGCACTTGGTATTGTGGGGATTGGCAAAAAGGTCGCAGCAAGGCTGACCCCACTTGTTGGAAATCTGTTCCGCAACTCGATGGTTCAGGGACCACTCGTAAGGCATCAGAATAGATCTGCTTAGCCTGTCTGCTATCACATTGGCCTTCCCCAGAATGTGCGTTGCCACTAGGAACCGTTGGGAAGACTGTACCCACTGCCACACTCGCATGGCCTCTCTGCATAGGGGGTAAGATCTGGTTCCCCCTTGCTTGTTCAGGTACCACACTACGGACATGTCCGAGTGAATCTCAATTGTTCCTAGGAGAAGAGAGCTCTGCAGTGCTTGCAATGCCAGTAACACCGCTCTCATCTCTAGAACATTGATGTGCAGATGTACCTCGTGATCCTGCCAGGTGCCTTGGACCGTCCTGCCAAGATAATGCCCCCCCACTCTATCTGGGAGGCGTCCGTGGTCACCGTGGCAACCGGAGGCATAGGAATAAACAGATTCCCTTTGTTCAAGTTGGTGGAACACAGCCACCAACAGAGGTCCTGTTTGCACCGATTGGTGAGTAGTATCAAATGGGACAGGGGAAATTTCTGAAAGGACCATTGGGCAGAGAGGAGCCACTGCAGAAGCCTCATGTGTAATCTGGCTAGGGGCACTAACATAATGATGTCTGCCATGGATCCCAGGAGCTGTAGGACCCATCTGGCCTGAACCTTCTTGAGGGGTAGCAACGCGAGAACCTGACCCTGCAACACCTCTATCCTTTCTTGAGGCAGGAACGCCCGCATATGAATGGTGTCTAGCTCTGCGCCTATAAATGTGACACACTGTGAGGGCAGCAAGACAGACTTTCCCCAGTTCAAGGTAATTCCTAGTTGATGACAAAGGGCAATGCTCTTTTCCCTGGCCTGAATGAGAAGATGCCTGGTGGGGGCGGTGAGGAGCCAGTCGTCCAGGTACGGAAACACTTGGAATCCTTGACGTCTCAGGTGAGCTGTCACCACTGCCAAACACTTGGTGAACACCCTGGGGGCTGTGGTGAGGCCAAAGGGCAGGGCACGAAACTGGAAATGACTGGCTCCCAGCCAGAAGCGTAAGTGACTCCTGGATGCCCTGTCCATTTTGATATGGTAGTAAGCATCCTTGAGGTCGATGGAGCACATCCATACTTCTTTTCCCAGTAACGGAAAAATGGACTGAAGGGTGATCATTCAGAACTTGGACTTTAGAACGTAGCCATTCAGTTGGCTGAGATCCAAGATGGGTCTCGGGTCCCCTGTTTTTTTCGGCACCAAAGAGAGTCTCGAGTAAGTCCCTAATCCGATCTGGTCTGAGGGGACAGGTTGGATGACTCCTTTTTCCAGCAACTTTGAAATTTTTAGTGTTGCGTGATCCCTTTGACTGGGTGAAATGTCTGGGATTCTCTTGGGTGGAGGAGGGTATGACAATAAGGGGATGGAATAACCTCTGGTAACTATAAGAAGCACCCATCGATCCCGAGTGATACTTGCCCAGGCTTCCGGCTGCAACGAAATGCGGCCCCCGACTGGCTCCGGAATAGCACAGTCGGGCAATACATCAGGGATGATGATAGGAAGGCCCGCGAAAGGAATCACAGTCTCCTGAATTGCGAGGGCCTCCTCTGCCCCTAGGGCAGCATCTCCCAGAATAGCCACCCCCTCCTCTGCCTCTGGAGGGGGACTCACCTTGACCAGCAGGGAAAGACTTCTGTGACTTTTTGAACCACATTTTTCCTCCCTCTGAGCCTTGGGGTAAGGCCTAGATGGGAGGAAAAAACAGACCGCTACGGCAGACAGGGTCTTTCCCTCTTGCTCGCATCTGGTGAGGGTGTCTTTCACTTTGGTCCCAAAGAGTGAGGACCCATCAAAGGGGGTGTCAGTGAAGGAAGACTTGAAGGCCTCCGCGAAAGGCGCATCCAGGCTTGCCTCCTAAGGGCTACACCTAAGCTAGCTGCCCTGCTCGCCCCCTAGGCTGCATAAGATATGAGCCTCATGGACGAGTAGACAATCGAACCAAGAGTAGACAACTGGGCGTTAACCGTCTGTGTTAACGCCTCAGGTACATTACCTGTTAGAGTATCTCCTAACTCTTTAAGGAGATCTCTCTGGAGCCGAGTAAAATGACAAAGATAGTTCAGAGACCGAAGTGTGAAGGTCGCTGAAGAGAGGCTATTGCTTCCCGTACCTATCCATACTCCTGGACTCCTTGTTAGGAGGATGGACGGAGGAAGAAGACTCTGCTACTTCCTGCTGAGTGGCTGCCGCCACCACCATGGCATCCACAGAAACCCCTTTGGACAGGAACTCTTTCCCAGGGGGGAGCTGAAAGAAATTTATTAGGGCGTCTGGGTACAGGTTCCACTGAGTCAGGAGTCTCCCACGCCCTTCGACAGATCAAATCTAGGAGCTCATCGAAGGGTGGAGACACCCAAGAGGTGGAGGGTTGAGCCCCAATGGCCTTGAGGAATACAGACTCCTCCTCAGAGGGGGTTTTGGATGACCAGCCATCTCTCTGCCTCAAAATCTCCAGGATGTCGGAGAAAGAGACGTCATTGAAGAATGACTTGGGGGACCCCTCCGACTCTTCGAGGTCGGTATCAGAGGTGAGAGACTCATCCTGGGAGTCTATGTGCTTCCTCTTGCACAACTTCTTTCTTGGGGGCTCCTCAGGCACAGACTCCGAGGGGCCCTCTGAAAGCTGGGGACTGCTCATGGGGGTATCCCCAGACCTTGGGGCTCCAACGTCAACCGATAGGGGGACATCAGAGGCTCTCGTCAGTGTGGAAGGGGATGGAATGACCGATCCGGGTGATGTCACTGAAGATCTGGCCAGTCCGCTCCTCATGGCCTTGATGGCGGGTCCCCCTGAATCCGAGGATCAACCGACCTCCTAGGCCAAGACTGGAGCCAAAGTTCCCTGAGCTGAAGCGCCGAGAGGGAGGCTCGGAACAGACAAAAGTCCCGAAGTATCCCCCTCGGGCCCGACAGAGGAAACCTGCATTCTGAAACCAGAGGATGGAGCCGACATGGTAGGAGCCAACGTCGGCACCGATAAAGCCTTAAGAGGTATCAGAGCTGGCAGAACATCACCCGGAGCAGAACACTCCGGCTCTGAAGACAAGGAGGTGCTCGGAGGAGGAAACATGGGTGCACTCATCGGGACTGGCTCCGGAGCCGACTGGGTCGGAGCTGAAAATAATTTTGCCAACACAGGCGACTGCAAGAGCCTCTGGACCACCCTATCCACATCCAAATCAGAGAGTCTGGAGGATTTTGAGGAGAGCGAAGGTGACTGTGATCTCCTATCTGGAGATCCTTGTCTGACACTAGGAGACCGGCTCCGAATGGGCTCTAACAGGATTGGAGCCGAGGCTGATTCAAGAACCACAGCTACCTCCTGCGGCCCCGAAGACAAGGGAGCTGAGGAGGTAGAATCCAATTTGGTAGTCTTCTCCGGTGGCTCCGATGAAACAGATGGAGCCGGAGATCTCTTCTTAGCCTTAGAAGTCTTGGCTTTAGTCTGAGAACCAGAGGAAGAGTCCAAGGACTCCTCAAAGGAAGGCTTTAGAAGACCCTTCAGTATAAGTTTTTTTCTTTCCTGTAGCACCCTTGGGCTGAATGCGTGACAAAAGCTACAGGACTCTTGTAAATGTATAGCCCCCATGCAGTATACACAAACGGAATGTCCATCTGTTATGGACATCTTGTAGCTGCATTTAGAACACTTCTTAAACCCGGAGGGTTTGTGTTCCTTTTGATCCTTTGACATATAAGAAAAAACACAGTACACAACACAGCAGAAACAGGACTTTAGGCCAACAACGGTTAAGGCAGGAAACCACCGCTAACAACTGCTGACAAGAATCTCTAAGTTAAACGATTCCGACACAACTAACGTACACACACACAGAAGCAAGGAAAAAAACGCTTTCTTTTCACAGGAACAAACAAACTATACAACGGAGGGAGGACTAGGTCCTCTAACTTAAACGGGCCTAGCCCGTAGGAACAGAGGGATACCACAAAAACAAATCACTCACACCACAAAAAACACACTAAACAACAAGAGCAATCAGCTATTAAAATAGTTTTTGTGAGGAAAAAACAATTTTCAGTGAGAAAAAAAGTTTTAAAGCTACTTAGCCACAGCCAAGCGAGACCACGTCCTAGCTACACGAGTGGCAAACGAGATCTGGGGCTATGGAGCAGTGCAACATGGGATACCAGGTTAGCCCAGCCAATTAGAGACTTCCTGCTAGAAAAATAAGTTGGCCGAGTTGGAGCCGATGTTCGGCTCCGAACCCGTGAGTAAGAATGTAGGCGAGATTGGACCACATAACATCCGATTGTTTTGCTGGAACAGCAGTTGTGGTCTTTGAGGCAAGGTCCAAGCTGGGTATTGAGACAAGTTCCTTAGGATTAGGTACCAGTATTGGTGGGGCCAGTCCGGGGCAATTAGTATCATCTTTGGCTTCTCTTGTCTGACTTTTAGGAGGACCCTGGGGAGAAGAGGCAGAGGAGGAAAGGCGTAAACTGATAGGTTTTTCCAACTGAAGGATAGGGCGTCCACTTTCCATGCTTGTCTGTGATAAGTCCTTGTGCAGAATCTTTTCAACTGATAATTTTGAGGAGAGGCAAATAGATCTATGTCTGGGCTCCCCCATGGATTTAGTTTCCACTCGTGAGGATCCATAAGGTTTCTGCTTAAATCATCTGCCAGAGTGTTTTGTTTTCCTGGCAGGAATTGAGCTTGAAGATGGATTTGGTAGGTCAAAGCTGTGTCCTACAATGCCATGGCTAATCTGCAGAGGGGGTATGAGTGTGTGCCCCCTTGCTTGTTCATATACCACATGACTGTGGTGTTGTCCTTCTTTATAAGTAGTTGTCCTGGATGAAGTAAGTCTTTGAAGGCTGTTAGGGCATTTTGAACAGCTAGCATCTCTTTCTGGTTGATATGTAGATGCATTTATTTTGGTGTCCATGTGCCCTGAATGCATCTTCCTGCCATGTGAGCCCCCCAGGCATAATCAGATGCGTCTGTTGTTAAGGTTTGGCTGGCAGGGGGTAGAGTGAAGGGCCATCCCATGTTTTTGTGACATGCCTTTGCCCACCACAAAAACTCCTGTTGCAGGCAGGGAATGAGAAGAATCAGTGTTTCCAGACTGTGACAATGTTGACTCCATAAACTTTTAGGTACCATTGAAGTTTCCTCATATGCAGTCTTGCATATGTAATCAGTAGATGCAAAAATACTTGGCCAAGGAGTCCCAAATTTGTAAAGACTCTTGGACTTTTTTGAAGAACATTGATACCTTGAGTTACGACAAGAACTACAACTTCCTCACAATTGATGTAAAGGACCTGTATACTAGCATACCACATGAGGTAATACTAGAATGGGTAGGTCTTATGCTTATGAAACATAATGCACCCACTAGGGAAATTGACCTAGTATCAGTCCTTATGGACTTGGTCCTAACAAACAACTATTTCTTGTACCTCAACAAATTCTTTTTGCAAAAAATAGGGGTTGCCATGGGTTCGCCTTGCGGAGGAAGTGTAGCAAATTTGGTAATGGCCTATTGGGAATCAGAGTATGTTTTCAAAGGTAATAGGTTCTCTGATACTTTCCTGTTTTATACAAAGTTTTTGGATGACATTTTTATTTTATTTAAAGGTAGTGAGAATGACGGTCATCAAGTCATTGAATACTTCAACAACACTACTGAGTTCCTTCAATTTACTTACACATTCCACTGTGACACTATTGCTTACTTGGATATTTGCTTAAGTAAAAATTATAACTTAAATACGTTTACAGCCAATATTTTCAGAAAATCTACATATTCCAACACCTTCCTTCATTACACCAGCTGCCATCCTTACCACCAGAAGAAATCAGTTGTAAAAGGGCAGCTGGTAAGAGACTCTAGAATGGTCAGTTTGGATGAGGATTTTCTTAAAGAATGTGCTGACATACGGAAAATGTTTCTCCATAGGGGTTATCCCGAAACCTTTCTTGACCCAATAGTACAGGAGGTAATGGACAAAAGACGTAATAATGTGTACTTGCCACTTTTGAGAGCCAACACTAAATTACCCATTATGGATAGTGTTGCAAATCTGGTGGAAAAGGGCCATTGTGGACATAAGAAGAGTATGGTATTAAATAGTGAACAACTAAACAATAAAGTACAGTTTTGTACCTACCATAAATGTAGATGTTCGAAGATCCACATTGCTGCAGTCCTTACATATGGGTAGTCCGCTGTCCTCGGTCGGCCCGAATACCAAAGTATTAGGCTGACGTCGGTCATGGGCGCTCAGATCTGACATCAGAGCGTCAGGGTATTAAAGCGCATGACCGACGTCATATCCTCAGTCTTTTCTTGCCGCAGATGTCAGAAGGCCCTAAAAAGAAAGGCCACAGCCCAAAAACAGGATACCTCCCAAAAACATGCCCAACAACAACCATCACCCAAACCATATAACCATGCCAAACTACAGAGGGGAAGGAGGGAGGGTAAATTGGACTGCAGCAATGTGGATCTTCGAACATCTACATTTATGGCAGGTACAAAACTGTACTATGTTCTTCATCTCACATTGCTGCAGTCCTTACATATGGGTAGAATCCCAAAGCAGAGGTAAAGGGAGGATGGCAAAATCATAAAGCATTAGGGGCTGCTAAAATGCCCTGCAATATTGCAGTGGCAAATCCAGCCCTAAACTTAGAATAAAGAGGAAGGTGGTAATGTTTGGAAAAAGCATGTACTGAACTCCAAGTGGCTGCTTCCAAAATATCTTTTGTAGCTACCCCCCTTAGAAAGGCAGTAGAAGTGGCAGTAGCTCTAGTGGAATGAGGTCTGATTCCAGCCGGAATCTCCTTACCATGATGGGAATAACAGAAAGAAATACAAAACCCAATCCATTTAGAAATAGTTTGTTTTGAAACAGGTTTTCCCTGAGAACCCAAAGCAAAAGAAACAAACAACTGCTGAGACTGCCTGAACCCCTTGGTTCTGCTCAAATAATAATGTAACTGCCTGTGAATATCCAAAGTATGCAAAATCTTCTCCCCTTTATTTTGGGGGTTTGCATAAAAAGTAGGCAAATGAATAGTTTGGTTCAAGGCCACACTAGAAACCACTTTAGGCATAAAGGAAGGATTAGTACGCAAAGATACCCTATCCTTATGAAAAATCAGGAAAGGTTCCACTGCCATAAGGGCCTGTAATTCAGAAGCCCTTCTTGCAGAGGTAATGGCCAACAAAAAAGCAGTCTTCCATGATAAATACTTTAACTCGGCAGTAGCTGCAGGCTCAAAAGGTTGTAGAGTAAGCTTTTCCAACACAAAATTGAGATCCCAAGCAGGAGTAGGAGCTCTACGTGGGGGTCTTATGTTCTTTGCCCCTCTAAGAAATTGCTTAAACAAAGGATTGGAAAATAAAGGAGGGTCACAGTCATAGTGAGCAGAAATGGCTGCAGCATGAACCTTTATCGAGGAGAAAGACAAACCCTTGTCCAATAACTCAGTAAGATATTGAAGAGAAACACTTAAATCAGGCTTGGAAACATCAAAGTCCTTCGCTTTGCTCCAAAGAAAAATCTCCTCCATTTATCAGCGTAAACTTTCCTTGTACTAGGCCTTCTGGCCTCCAAAATAACATTCAAAACTTGTTGTGGAAGCTGAGACCCTCCAGGGTCTAAAACAGAATATGCCAGGCTGTGAGATGCAGAGACTGAATCTTGACATTGAGGAAGTGATTGCCCTCCTGAGACAAAAGATGGAATCAAAGGCAGAGGCCATGGAGGCTCCTGCATCAAACTCCTCAGTAGTGGGTACCAGTGCTGTCGAGGCCAATCCGCGCTATCAGAATCATGGATGGCTTGTCTATTCTGGCCTTCAGGAGTACCTTGGGAATGACAGGCAGAGGTGGAAAGGCATAGACATGAAGATTGCTCCAACTGAATGATAGAGCATCCACCTTCCAAGCTGTGGGATGAAACATTTTGTGCAAAACTTTGGCAACTGGTAATTTAGTGGAAAAGCGAACAGATCTATGTCTGGAGTCCCCCATAACACTGTCAACTTTTGAAACACATGAGGATCCAGTTTCCACTCGTGAGGATCCACAATTTGTCTGCTCAACACATCCGCTAAGGAGTTCTGTGCTCCTGGTAGAAACCTTGCCTGAAGATTGAGGTGTAAACTGAGAGCAGTCTCCCACAAAATCATCGCTTGCCTGCAAAGAGGGTAGAATGGGTTCCCCTTGCTTGTTGATGTACCACATGACAGTAGTGTTGTCTGTTTGAATCAACACCTGTCCTGGGTGAAGTAAATCCTTGAAAGCCATCAATGCAAATTGGACTGCTAACATCTCCTTCAAGTTGATATGCAAATGTTGAAGTCTGACAGGCCACGTGTCTTGCACCCATTTTCCATTGAGGTGTGCTCCCCAAGCCTTGTCCGAGGCATCTGTCGTTAGAATCTGACTCGCCTCTGGTCGGGTCACAGAGAGTCCCTTGTTTAGGTGACGTTCCTGAGCCCACCACAAAAATTCTTTCTGAATGCAAGGTATTATCTGAATGACAGTGTCTAGATCTTGGCAGTGTTGTGTCCATACATTTTTGAGATACCATTGAAGCTTCCTCATATGCAGTTTGGCATTGGGAAGCACCAGAATACAAGATGCCATGAACCCCAAGGCTTGAAGGACTGTCCTTGTAGTCAGCCTGGACTGTAGAGACATTTAATGGAAATAAAGAGAAAGGCTTCTTAGTTTGTCCGGGGTCAAAAAGGCCATCTGGGAAGCTGTATTCAGTCTCACACCCAGAAAGCACATGTCCTGAGAGGGTACTAGACTGGACTTTGTTTCGTTCACAGAATACCCTAGGCATCTTAACACTACCATCACATACTGTAGATGATGCAGAAGTTCGTCTTTGTGTTGTGCAATAATCGGGCAATCGTCCAAATAAGGATAAATCTGTATTCCTCTTAACCTGAAAAAGGCTATCACTGGAGCCAGAACTTTTGTGAACACTCTGGGTGCAGTAGATAAGCCAAAGGGCAATGCAGAGAACTGATAATGTAAATTTCCAGCCCGAAAACGCAGGTACCTCCTGCAACTGGGCCTGATAGGAACATGAAGATAAGCCTCTTTGAGATCCAGAGTTACCATCCAGTGATCTTTTCCCAACAGAGGTAAAAGCTGTTGTAACGTCAGCATTTTGAACTTTGGAATGTCCAGATAAGTGTTGAGGATAGATAAATCCAAAATTGGTCTCCACGTGTCCCCTTTCTTTGGTACTAGAAACAGGCGAGAATAAAATCCTAGTCCCACTTCTGAGAGAGGAACTGGCTGTATAGCTCCTATTTGAAGAAGTAAAGAAATCTGCTTGTGAGCCTCTATCCTTTGCCGAGGAGGAACGTCTGGCATGCCTTTGAAAGGAGGCAATGTATGGAAATAGAACTTGTAGCCTCGGTTTATAATGTCCAATACCCATTTGTCCTGGGTGACTAAAAGCCAGTTTTGCTTGAAGAGTGCTAACTTTCCCCCCAAAGGAGCTGCCAGGGAAGAAGAATCTGGCAGCTGAAAATGCAGGTCATTGGGCCTGTTTACGAAAAGACTGGCCCCTGCCCTCAACTGCAGATTGTGCAGGTGAACTCCAAGTTCTAGGTCTGAATGTACTGTGAGCTCTGCCCCTGTCACGTCTAGATCTACCCTTAGACTGAGAATCAGAAGAAGGGTAGGTCCACCCCTTAGTAGGCCAATTTCTACTAAACTTTGGAGGTTGCACCTGCAAAAAATCTTTAACAGTCTGCATGGACTTAGCCTTGTCTTCCATTTTCTTCAAAACCGACTCCACAGGGGGACCAAACAAAACTTCAGACTGTAAAGGGGCATCCAGAATTCTAGTTTTAACATGCTCGGACAAATTCTGATCCTTAAGCCAGGCGTGCCTACGAAGAACTGAACCAGTGGCAGCCACCCTAGAAGAGGCCTGTACAGCATCAAAACCACACTGCAAAGAATGCTTACCCACCTGTTCAGAGACATGTACTAAATCCTGCAATTCTTTACACTCTATGCCCTCTGCCAAAGCATCCACTTTAGATTTTAGCTGAGAAAGGAGGAAATTCTGATATTTCAATATATGAAACTGGCAATTTAAAGCCCTCATTGCTAAAGTAGAAGAGGTATACACCTTCTTACCCCATCTATCCAAAGCTCTAGCTTCCTTATCTAGAGGAACCGGATTCTTTACAACAGAAGCTCTAACACCCTTAGGCCCCTGACTAATAGTTTCTGGGTCCGCCCTAGGACTCTTATACAGATATTTATGAGCCTCAGGCACCCTGTAATACCTGTCCAGTTTAACTGGCGCAGGAGGCAAAGAATCTGGATTAAGGGAAGCCTCCAAGAAAACATCTTGAACAACATCCAAAACAGGAGGTATAGCCAAGGGTCTATGCTGTGGTAAAAACAAGAATTCCCTAAGCCTCTTTCGTGAATCAGAGAAATCCTGTCCTTCCCACTTAAAATGCTCCCTCATGGAATGCAGAGTTTCTGAAAATGAAAAATCCTCTGGAGGAGAAGCAGAAGGAGTGGAATCCTCTGCATCAGAATCCGAATAAGGGGGAAAATCTTGAATATCTCCAGCAGAAGAGTCTGAGTCATCTGAGGCCTGATCCAAACTTTCCAAGTCTGGCTCCACCCTGGGCCTCTTATCAGGAGGGGGCATAGAACCTCTAATTAAAGTAATCAAATCTTCTGCCATTTTAAGCATGTGCTTTTAGGCACAGACCCTGAAGTACCTGGAGGGACACCAGAGGAAGGCAAAACAGACCTGCCCTTAGAAGAAGCCTTAGAAATAGTAGCAGAAGGCCTAACCACCTTAGGCATAGAAGGTAGAACAGTAACCTGAGAGGCCCCTTCAGCTTGACCTGACTCCTGTGAGGCCACATCCTGCAAAATCAAAGTTTCCCCCTGAGACTCAACAGAAACTTCAGCCGGATCCACCTGCTCCACTGTAGTTTCTGCAGGACCGGCGTCCGAAACGGACGAATCAACCTGTCTAGGTTTCAAGGATTTGTCTTTGCGCTTCTTCGTGGAAGCGGGCGCCGGAGGATCCGACGGCATATTATAATTACACCACTTACCAAAGACTTTCCTAGCACAATCCAACCTTCTTTTTATAGTGCGCTTATTAAACCTAGCACAAAACCGACACCCGACTACGTCGTGGTCCGGTCCCAAACAAGGAATGCAAAGAGAGTGATAATCCCTATGCGGTATCTGTTTCCCACAAGAAATACAATTATTCACTTTTTCTGACATCCGGAATTAACTGAGGCAAGAAAAAACAAAAATATTCCCCAACGGGGTACTTAGCCCAACTTGGTTTCGGTCTGAAACTCAGAATACGAAAATTTCAGAACGCCGAACGGCACTTGCAACGCTGCTTCTGCATCGGACCATGCGGCAAAAAAGACTGAGGATATGACGTCGGTCATGCGCTTTAATACCCTGACGCTCTCATGTCAGATCTGAGCGCCCATGACCGACGTCAGCCTAATACTTTGGTATTCGGGCCGACCGAGGACAGCGGACTACCCATATGTAAGGACTGCAGCAATGTGAGATGAAGAACATCTTCACTGTTAAGTTTATAACCACTTTCAGCTTAATGAGTACCCTTTGTCTATCTATATTGAAGAAAAACTGGGACTTGTTTAAAATGCAACCCGAGCTCTATGAAAAGCTAGGTGAACGACCTATGGTAGTTTATAGGAAAGGGAATAACATTAAAACTCTGTTAGAAAGGCATGATACATCTACAGTGAGATGTCCTGGTATGCATAAATGTCTGAATTATAACTAACTGTAAATACGTAGACGAAGGCAACTCGTTCTGTCTGAATGGATTAAAATTTAAGTTGAAGAGTAAATTTGACTGCAACTCTACATTTATTACTTATTTAGCTAAGTGTACATCCTGTCCAGCATTCTATATCGGTAAAACCGAAAGAAGATTACGAGAAAGGATGTACGAACACCTGTATGCCATTAGGAAAGGGAAACTTGAGAATGCACTTGCAAAACATATAGCTGGCTACTCAAACCATGGTTTTAGATTTATGGTCATCGACCATGTGAGAATTGACCCAAGGGGAGGCCCTAGAAATTTGAAACTGGAGGAACTAGAACTAAAATGGCAGGTGAAGTTGAATTCGTATAGCCAACCTGGATTGAATGATTCTTGTTCAATTGGAAGTATATTGAAATTGAATAGTCTTAAGAGATGACTGCTTTGATATTTTGATATTTTTATAATTTTAATACTACTACCAACATGTATGACATGAAATTTGTAACCTAACATAGGGTCTAGTTTATTAAAAACACAACATATTTTCTGGGAATACTATATAATTTCTTACTATACATATAATATTCCCATTATGTTTGTACCAGAAGATTATAGTACTTCACTTTTTATTAGGATTTTAGCTACAATATTACTTATTTACACAACATTTTAGTAATATGATATTACTTGTTCAGGTTGGTTCATGGACGTGTGTTGTTCTGAACCAAACCTTAGTGCGTATTTTAATACAATAATATACACATTTTTCATATTGTTTGAAACATCTAATAATTTTTTTAACAAAAGAACATATGTTTCAAACTAATAAGTGTACATGTTTTCTGTTTTCTTTCTGTTTTTATCGTTTTCATTAGTATAAAGAATATAGGATTTAGCCATTTGTAAACTTGGGTTGCTGCTTTAAATTTGAGTTAAGCTGCCAATTGATAGATGTAGGTTGATTGATCAAACCTTTTTATATGGCTCACATTGTCAGTTGCTGTGTTTCTGAAGAAGTCAGACCACAGAGCTGACGAAAAGCGCTTTAAACAAATAAATATTTTTTGTCGACTGTCAACTGCTTGTTCACGGTTTGTTTTATTGTTTTATTTTTAATCAGTAGATGCAGTTGCCTTTGCTTGTCTGGCATGAGGCAAGCCATCTGGGCAGTTGCATTCAAGCTTGCACCCAGGAATGTTACCTTTTGAGAGGGTACCAGTTGTGATATCTTTTCGTTGCAAAATGCCTCTGCTTCGGGCAACGCGTGGGAAGAAAGACTAAAGAAAATGGCGTCGGCTGCATGTTTTATACCCCTGACATCATGAAAGAGGAGACAGCAACTGACGCAGGACCCAAGACTTTGGAATTCAGGCCGACCGAGGGCAACCTGCTAGCAGATTACCCACATGTAATGCCTTTTCCCACCACAGAAACTCCTGTTGCAGGCAGGGAATGAGAGGAATCATTGTTTCCAGACTATGAGAATGTTGACTCCATAAACTTTTTAGGTACCACTGAAGTTTCCTCATATGCAGTCCTGCATATGGAATCAGTAGATGCAGTTGCCTTTGCTTGTCTGACGTGAGGTAAGCCATCTGGGCAGTTGTATTCAAGCTTGCACCCAGGAAGGTTACCTTTTGAGAGGTTGTGATTTCTTTTTGTTTATTGTGTACCCTAGCCATGTTAGAAGCCTTTTCATAAATGCCAGGTGTCGAAGAAGAGTGTCCTTGTTCTTTGCTTGAATGAGACAGTCGTCCAAGTAAGGATATATTTGTATACTTCTTTGTGTGCAAAATGCAATTACTGGTGCCAGGCACTTTGTAAAGATCCTGGGCGCAGTAGAAATGGTAATGCATTAAGCCAGCCTTGAATCTGAGGTATCTTCTGCACGATTGTCTTATTGGGACATGCAGGTATACCTCTTTTTAGGTCTAAAGTCACCAGCTAAGCATTTTTGCTCAGCATGGGCAGAAGCTGCTGCAAAGTCAGCATTCTGAATTTTGGAATGTCCAGGTATGTGTTCAAAATCGATAAATCCAGTATTGGCGACCAGGCCTTGTCCTTTCTGGGTACCAAGAACAGTCTTGAGTAAAAACCTTGTCCTTTTTCCTGTTCTGGCACTGTCTGAATGGCCCCCATATCCATGAGGGACGTAAACTGTTTCTGTGCCTCTGCCCATTGATTTTTTGGCAGATCTGGCCAACCATTTGACATTGGCAGAGTGTGGAAATGGAATCGTTATCCCTGTGATATGATGTTTAGTACCCACTTGTCCTGGGTTATTAACTGCCAATTCCGAGCAAAAAGTGCTAATTTTCCCCCTATGGGTGCTGCCAAAAGATAAGTGCTTGGTGTAGGCAGAGGGAAGTCATTGGTATTGCTTTCTGTAGGTTTGCACTTTATCTCCTCCAGATTTGAAGGTGGAAGCGCCCCATTGCTTTGACCTGTATGAATCTTGTGCCTAGTATCTGGAACCCTTAGGGCGTCTGGATTCGCCCCTTTGAGCTCTGTCTGACACAGGAAAGGACCAATTTTGTGTAGGCCAGTGTCTACTGAATCTTGGTGGCTGCACTTGTAAGAAGTGTTTAACAGTTTGCATAGACTTAGCTTTGTCTTCCATTTTCTTTAAAACCTCTTCTGCCTTAATACCAAACAGAGAATCATGCTGTAAGGGTGCATCTAGCAATTTAGCTTTAACAAGATCAGACAAATTTTGTTCCTTTAACCAGGCATGCCTCCTAATCACAGATCCAGTAACTGTGGCCCTGCAGGAGTCCTCTAAGGAATCAAAACCACATTGCAGCATATGCTTTCCAACTTGTTCAGCTGCATGCTATAATTCCTGCAATTCTTTATTTTCTGCACATTCTGAAAACAACATCATTTTCTGTTTCAGCAATCCCATAACATGTTGTTGGTACTTAAGCATATGAAATTGACAGTTTAAGGCCCTGCTTGCCAAGGTTGCAGATGTATAAACCTTTTTTCCCCATCTGTCCAGTGCCCCCAACGGGCTACTTAGCCTTAGTGAAGACTTCGGTTCTGAAACTCAAACTCGAATATTTCAGTAGTCGGCCGACTGACACTTGCGAAATGCTTCTGCTTCGGGCAACACGCGGCAAGAAAGACTAAAGAAAATGGCGTCGGCTGCATGTTTTATACCCCTGACGACCTGACATCATGGAAGAGGAGACAGCAACTGACGCAGGACCCAAGACTTTGGAATTCAGACCGACTGAGGGCAACCTGCCAGCAGATTACCCAAATGTAATGACTGCAACAGTGAAACACGAAGAGCATCCTCTAGAAACTTCCTAACATACTCCTCCTTAATAACTGCCTATGATACATAGGGACACAAGTGGATTGGGTTGCATGGCTAGGCTTATAAAAACCCTTGTGGTCATTTTTAGCCTAGTATATACCTATGAACCTGACAGGGAGTCAACACAGACTTTTTGAGACTGAGAGCAGACCCAACACTGCATAGAAAAAGCTTAGTGAAGTAAAGATCTTTAAAGTAGGAGCTGCTGAGAGGGGGTTTGAATCAAAATGTCATCCAAGTAAGGGAATATCTGAACTCTCTGAAGTCTGAAGTAGGCTACCAGAGGGGGCAGACATTTGTTAAAAGACTCTCAGAGCTGTAGAAAGACTAAAAAAACAAAGAAAAGAAGAGAACTGATAACGAGAGGAAGAAATATAGAGACGTAAAAGCTTCCTGGAGAGAAATGTGGAGTAAGCATCCTTCACATCCAGGGATACCAGAAAAACTTGAGGAAGCAACAGAGGAGAAAAGTATCTGAAGAGACAACATCCTGAAAGAGGAAACTTGAGAAAAGACAATTCTAGAATGAGCCTCCATGACCCCTGTTTCCTGGGAACCAGAAACATCCTGGAATAAAAACATGTTCCCTGCTGATACAAGGGGGACAGGATGGATGGTTCCCCTGTACCATCAAATCCTGAAGAGGCAAAGGAAAATGTGGGAACAGAAAAGGAGAAGACTGACTGAGATGACGGAGGCATGAGAATGGAGGAAAGCACTTCTAAGAACATAAAATAACAGTTTTGGATAATGGAAAGCACCTGAGCGTCTGTGGATATGTTTCCAAATAGAAAAAGAGTCAGCCTGAGCAGAAGAATCTGGCCTGGAGTAGGAGTGTTTGAATGTCAAATCGAAGCAAATTTATCAGGGAAAGGAGGTTTTTGACCGTTAGAAACCTGAAAAAGCTTGAATGGAAAAAACTTTCCTGGAAGTCCTTTTGTCCCTAAAATGACGCTTAGGCTGCATGCGAACAAAGGAAAGCTTAGATGGATAACTTCTCTAAAACTTAGGAACAGGACAGGCAGATTTGTTTCAAATCCTGCTTAAATGTACCCTTATCCTGAAGGGTCTGAAGCAATTAAATAGCAACATGGATTCTGTCTGTCTAAGAGGAAGTCTAATAACATGGCATTAATGTCTGGAGGCACATCCGAGAATACCTCCTCATAACAGATCCAGATGCAGCTGCCCTAGAGGGGACATCAGCAGCATCACAGCTGTACTTAATAGAATGATGAGCCACTTGAGAAGCAGATCTCAAAGAAGAAATGGCTGAAGTCTTACCCTCCAAGTCAGGCATATCACCCAGCCCCCCCCCCCCCCCCCCGGTCTGGATAGAATAGCCAAGACATACCTACTAATATGGGTCTGGAATTTTTAATAGTCCTGAAAGCTAAGGTAGCAGAAACATACACTTTTTTATTTATTTTTTTTTACTATTCCTGTTCATGGCATTGCTGACCTTAGCAAAAGGTAAAAGCTTAGAGGAGGACAGCAACTTGGATGGTTTATCAGTGGCTACAGAAATGCAAATGTAGAACACAAGTGAACCAGAACAAAACGGCTACTTCAGTCACTATTTTCACAGAATGAAAATCAGTCCAGGATAAAGCAAAACTTCTTCTTTATTCCAAAAAACAGAGAACAACGAAATGAGCGCTTTCACGTATTCATCATACGCTTCATCAGATTTCAATATACATTGAAGCAGCTCAGTTTAAATAGTATATTACATCCCTTAATTAATGCAATTACCTTGCTAATTAAAAACACCTGTCTCTATCAAACAGTATAACTAGCTCTTAAAGTCACAATGGATCTATACTTAATCCAGTAAATCAGTTTTCCTCTGTTCTGCAGTATTGTATATCAGAGTATACATATGTATAAAATACTTATATATCAGATGTATATAAGTAAATAAATCAACAGTATGTAGTCATATTAGATTCAATAGAATACAATAAAATAAGACCAATAAACAGTAAGATAAAACAGCATATATAAACCAAAAAGAAAAGAAAAAGAATAAAACAGTCTAGCAAAAGTATGCATCAATAAACCTCGAAGTATTTCTTTGCATAGCTAGCCCTTATCCCAAGTCAGAAGCCTCATTAACTGACACTTTGATTTATCTACTTCTCATATATTTTGCATAACCAATAACATATATATATCAATTCTTGTCTGTCAATTGATACAAAAAGTGATAATAAATAAATCAATAAATGGATAAACAAATAAACAAATAAATATATATATATAGATACTTATATGTAAAAAACGATAGAATATTATTATAATAAAGTGCATAGTGCTCTATATTGTTCCTTACTAGGATACATATCATGGCAGGTCCAAATTACCTTCTATCCCTTCAACTTCTTACTTTATGTCTTATGAATGTATATTAGTACCTGACAGACATGTATATATTGGCCCATATACAAACCAATAGATATATAGACTAATAAATATATAGATGAATCAATAAACAAATAAATAGATAAAAATATGAATAAATATATGAATGAATAAATAGACAACTACATATATCAACATAACTATTATTACATAAAGTGCTGAGTGCTCCATGTCATTTCCTACATTTATTGCTGAATATGCCATTAGACCATTATGCATAGAAGTAGATCTTTCTTATGGATCCAGCAAACTGCTTCTAGGCTATTAGATCATATCTTATAGCACATCTAGTGTATGAAATAACATAATATATAAATATGATAATATAAACTAATCAATTGCCAATAGCCCTGTAAACATGTATATATTCAATATAAAATATTGACAAGATATCTTATATAGATATATATGAAAATATATGATATATATATATGTATATATATATATGTATAAATACCTATATATATAAATAAATAAGGAAATGTATGAAAGATATATATACAAAATATTAAATTTATTGTATCATTGATGCTACAATGTGAGTGTAAATATAATTCATTAAATATCACAACATAGAGTCCATAGGAGAATATGTATATATAACATCAACCCATAAAAACAAATGAGTGAATTTCCTGTATATCATCACACATAATCTACACTGACCAAAATATGCAAACCAACCTATCTAACCTTCATTACTGATCTTATCTTAACATAGGTCTCATAGGAACATACTGATTCAGACCAGGTGGATAGTGTGCTCTCATCCTTAGAATCCAGTATAGTTCCCTTTGTTCAAGGATATTCACTGTTTCTCCTCCATTTCTATCCTTTTCAATTATTTGTAGTATCCTGAACCTAAAGCTGTGTGATGCATATTGCTTTATGTGCTTGGCCAGCGCATTAGTTTCATTATTTTTCTTGATATCGTATATGTGATTGTATATTCTCTTTCTGAATTCTCTCTTTGTGAGTCCTATATAGAATGCTGTGCAGCTTTCACATGTTGCTAAATAGATGACATTGCAAGTATTACATGAGGCATAGAAACTAGGTTTAAACTCATATTTCAAAGTTGGATGCATAAACTCCTGAACCCCTGTAATAAACTGACACATGTTACATTGATTGCATGCAAAAGTTCCTTTGATGTTAGGTTCTGGAACTAAATTCATCTCTTTCTTGTGTGTCTTACATAACAACCTTTTAAGATTTTTGTTATTTCTATAAATAAATCTTGGAGTTTCTACTACTAATTTTGTTGTTCTCTCATCCACCGTCAATACCGGCCAATGCTGTCCTATAATTTGTATAATTTTCTTATTGTCATTAGTATATGTGGTCAGGAACTGCATCCTTTCTTGAAATTTGAAACTTGATCTCTTCTTGCCATTATTGTAAAATCTCCAGCCACCCCTCTCCAATAGCGGCCTATCCATATCCTTAAGTATTTTATCTTTTATCTCCCTTACCATTTTTTTATCATATCCCCTTTCCAGGAACAATTGTTCCATTACCTGTGCCTCTGTCATGAGATCTGACTGTCTTTTACAAAGTTTACTGAGTCTGGTGAACTGACTTTTTACTATGCCTCTGAAGACATGCCTGGGGTGCATGCTATCGAAGCTAAGCAAAGCATTCTTCCAGCAACTTTTCCTATAGATGCTGGATATGATTTTCCCCTCTTCTATCCTTAAATTGAGATCCAGAAAATTGATTTCAGTGGAGGATGCTTCCATAGTAAATCTTAGAAAACTTGTGGTGCTTTCCATATGTTGTAACAAACTGGAGAACTGCTCCCTTGTACCCTCCCATATGATTATGATGTCATCTACAAATCTAGAATACAAGACAATGTTCTTAAACATATGATGATTAAACAAATGTTCTCTTTCCCACCAATTCTCAACCAAGTTGGCGTAGGTGTTAGCGCAGGGTGTGCCCATGGCAACACCCCACTTCTGTAGGTAGATATGGTTGGAAAAGGAGAAAACATTGTTAGAAAGAACCATATCCAACAGCTGACATATTAGTATATTCTTATTTCTACTAATTTCAGGGTAGAATTGAAGCAGCTCCCTAATGCTTTGTATTCCTTGGTCATTGGGGATACATGTAATTATTATACATTTTTTTTTTTTTTTGGCTACAGAAATAAATTCAGGAGGAGGGCTTTCATACAAAAACTTCCAAGCTTCAGGAACTTTATAGAGCCTGTCAGGCTTCTTAGAGGAAGGAGGCTGAGAAACAGGGCCCTATGAAGCTGCAATGAAAGTATCCAAAAGGGCACCCAGCACTGGATGGACTGCAGAAGGTCGGGAAAGCATTTATTTGCAAGTGTTCATAATGCCTTTTTTGAATGCAAGAAACCTGGGAACAGTCTCACATTATGTATTTATTTATTAATTACATTCGTTGACCAGGTATGTCTGACTGGGCCAGAGGCCAGTTTTCAGTGGAGACCCAGGGAGAAAAGCTCCACACAGATACAAAACAACAAAAGAAAGAAAGAAAAAGAAAAACAAATCATATTAACAGCAAACAAACTAGCACAACTGAATTATTTTACAGCATCAATAATCAGTACAAGACAAGATCCTGTTACCTAGTGGTGACCCAGGAGGGAACTCAACAGTAGTAAAGCACAAACAGCAGAAGTAAATGTAATACAATGTGGTATACATTTGGTAGTAACAACCAAGTAGTAGTAAATGTAATGTAATCAGTAGAACTGTACAAATTACTGTGTAGAAAGAGCAAACACTATATAGTATACAAGTTAAAGTTTATGGTAGGGATGTTAGAAGGTCAGGTGAGAAAGGTAAAATAAAAGCAGGGAAGTAGATTAACCTGGGGAGTGGCAGGAGCATAGCCAGTGACTGGTAAAAAGTCACTTAAAATGTTCCATCACATGAACCACCATATTCCCAAAGGACAATTCTTCCATAGGTGAGTCAGGAGAAAGTGAATCCTCTTCCTGAGACCCCAGGGCAAGAGAACAGTAGACCTGTGAAAAGTAAGCCAATAACTCCTCACCACAGTCTAACTCTTCATCAGATGACTCAGAAACCCAACAATGTTTGGAAGGAGCAGAAGACAAGGGAACAGAACTGGGGTGTGTCCCTAAATCCCTAAACCAAGAAATGTCACTCTGAGAAGGAATGAGAAATGATTTGTCTAGGCTGAAGTGAAACCCCAGGCTCGGAATTTTTTTTTTACAAAGACAAAAGATCCTTCACAGCTTTGAACACTGTCTGTAAAAAGGAGGGAGTCATCCAACTACAGAAAGGTATGAATGCCTTGCAGTCTGCAAAAGGCAATCACTGGTGTTAAACACTCTTAACAATACCCTTAGGGCT
Source organism: Protopterus annectens (assembly GCF_019279795.1). Classification (NCBI taxonomy): domain Eukaryota; kingdom Metazoa; phylum Chordata; order Ceratodontiformes; family Protopteridae; genus Protopterus; species Protopterus annectens. The sequence goes on along the minus strand of NC_056735.1, from coordinate 720,804,901 downwards.
GTGAACTGACCAAAGGGTAAAGAGGAGAAATGAAAATGTGAACATAAAAACAGAAAATCTTAGCAGTGTTTGAATTTTCTGACTCAGAAATACAGTGACAAGCCTCTTTCAGGTCCAGAGTCACCAAAAAAAAAAATTACAAGAGGAATAAGAAAAATAAGACACTGCAGGGGGAGCATTTTGAATTCTGGGACTTTTACATGAAAATTAGAACCACCTGCCCACCTTAGTATGTGTGCCCACCCTAACCCTGTTCCTGTCCCTAAACCTCACCATTCACCTTACACCTTAGGCAAACCATTTCCGTAACACTACCACTATTCAGACAAATTTGATCTGTACGGTTAGTGTTTGTGGATCAAAAAAGAAATTTAATTTATTTTTTTGATCTTTTGGTTTTCAAGCAAGTGGGTTAATCATTTGTGCGTCTACCATTTAATACATCAAACATTTATGATGTATTCATATAGGATTACATCAGGTTAAAGTGAAAATACAAAATCCTGAACCATAAAAGGTTGAGGGAAAGAAGACATGGAAATCAAACATTTTGCAGAAAGCTAAAACAGGAGGACAAATGCCCAAAATCATACACAGTTTTTAAATATTACTCTAATTTAATTGAAAAATAGAAAAAAACATGTTTTTTTTTTTTAGCAGTATTCACATGCAGAATAACAACACACCCAAAAGTCTGACTGGAGGTCCTCATGGAAGTTATTACTTCAACTAATAATGACATTTTAAAAAGGGTATGGGTTTTGGACATTTGCGTGCATGTTTCAAAAAAATATTTTAATTGGGCTGTAAGATGCAATGCATGCTTATTCAGTCTTTTCTAATTTTAACAATTGTTCATCTGACATTTTGTTCCTCTTTACTCAATGGTGAAAATATTTGTTAATGTTAAGTGGGCTTATTTTTTTTATAACTGTCAGGTTATTCCTGATGAATTACATATCAGTTATAAAAAAAATAATTTAAGCTTATTTAGTGAACAAGAAGTTATGTACTCACCATAACGTTCGATGTATGTAGTCCATCTCTCCTTACATTCTTACCCGTGGGTTCGGAGCCGAACCTCGGCTCTGACTTGGCCATACTCTAGCTCGAAGTCTTCAACTGGCTTGTGGCTAAGAGGTATCCCATCATGCAATAGGTCTATTCCCCAGATCTTGTTTGCTGCAAGCTCACACACATACACACACACTGAGAAGAAGAACAACCCCAACAGAAAGGCCTACCGACACCTAGAAACTATACCTCCAGGAGGGGGAAGGAGGGAGGGTTAGTAAGAATGTAAGGCGAGATGGACTACATACATCGAACGTTATGGTGAGTACATAACTTCTTGATGTTATGTAGTCCAATCACGCCTTCATTTTTACCCGTGGGACAGCGTCCCTAGCACCTTGATCTTGGGGGGCTCAGTGAAAAATACTCTTGAGCACTGTGGAACCAAAGGAAGATCTGCCTCTAGAGACCAGATCTAATTTGTAGTGACTAATAAAGGTATGAGGCGAAGCCCATGTTGTTGCAGAACAAATATCATCCATAGACAGCCTAGCCTGAAATGCATTTGAGGTAGCCACAGATCGTGTAGAATGAGCCTTCACTTTAAAGGGTAATTCTTTGCCATTGGAAGCATAAATAAATGAGATGCAATCGGAGATCCAGTGAGACAAGGTTACCTTAGAAACAGGAACCCCAAGTCTAGTGTCTGAAAACAAGACAAACATTTGATGAGATTTCCTGAAATCTTTTGTCGTATGTAAATAAAAACGCAATTGTCTATTAACATCTAGCTGATGAAACTTAAATTCTGTCTTGTTGGAGAATTCAGGAAAAAACACAGGCAACTCAATGGATTATTGGTTGATATTGACAACAGAGGCAACCTTTGGAACAAAAGAAGGGTTGGTTCTTAAGGAGACCCTATCTTTGTGAAACACCAAATAAGGTGGCCTAATCGATAATGCTTGGAGTTCAGAGACCCGCCTAGCTGAAGTTATGGCTACCAAGAATACTGTCTTCCATGACAAGAATTTAATGTTACACATAGCTGCGGGCTCAAAGGGAGTTGAGATGAGCTTCTGTAGTACAAAACTGAGGTCCCATGGCATCACTGGATCAAAGACTGGAGGTCAGAGTAACAATGTCCCTTTCAGAAAAACTCTACAAAGCCTATGAGCCAAAAGGTTGGGCTCATTAGCAACGTGAAAGGTAGAAATCACTGCCAGTTGCACTTTAATGGTTGCTGCAGCTGAACCCTGACTGAACAGTTGAGAAAGAAATTCCAATATTGCCGAAATAGGCGCTGTACAAGGATCAATATGTCTCTCACGGGCCCAAATAGAAAATCTCCACTTACTGGAATAAATCTTCCTGGTAGAAGGCTTGTGGGAAGATGATAGAATATGGACCACTTCCGGGGAAAAATCATGAAGCCTGACTAAGGACGGAACTGGAGCAGCCAAGCTGTCAACTTGAGGGTCTGGATGGAGGGATGGAACTGTCCTGACATACGAGTCAGCAAATCTGGAGCTGGGTCCAGAATCCAAGGCTTGTCCATTAATTAGATAGAGTTGAAGAAAGGGAAACCAAATCTGATGAGGCCAGTGTGGGGCAATGAGGATCATTTTGCTTCCCAAAGACTGCTTTCTGAATGACCTTTGATATCAAGAGGTAACGGTGGAAAGGCATAGAAAAGACCGGAGGGCCAATCGTGAAGCAGAGTGTCCCTGGGCGTCTCCCCCTCTGGTGGGATAAGGGTGAAGTAGCTGCTGCATTTGGCATTGAGGGGGATGGCAAATAGATTGCAGCAAATCTGACCCCATCTGTGGAATATTTTCTCCGCAACATAATTGTTCAGGGACCACTCGTGGAGCATTAGGATAACTCTGTTCAGCCTGTCAGCAATCACGTTGGACTTTCCCCAGGATATGCGTTGCAACTAGAAAGCATTGGGAAGACACCGCCCACTACCAAACTCGAAGTGCTTCTCTGCAAAGGGGGTATGATTTGGTTCCTCCCTGTTTATTCAGATACCATACCACTGACATGTTGTCTGAGTGGATTGCAATTGTCCCTAGAGGGAGAAAGCTCTGAAGTGCTTGCAACGCTAATAGCACTGCTCTCATCTCCAAGACATTGCAAATGGGTCTCATGATCCTGCCATGTGCTGTGGACAGTCCTGCCGAGATAATGCCCCCCCCCACTCGATCTGAGAGGCATCTGTGGTCACCGTGGCAACTGGAGAAGATGGGACAAAAGGCTTGCCCACGTTGAGATTGCTGGCCTGAAGCCACCAGTGTCGATCCTGCTTGCACGTGTCTTTAATCAGAATAGAATGGGAGAGTGGAAGATGCTGTAATGACCATTGGCCAAAAAGCAGCCATTGAAGAACCCTCATGTGTAGTCTGGCAAGGGGAACTAGCATGATCGAGGCAGCCATGGTCCCTAATAACTTGAGGACCATTTTTGCATTGACCTTCCTCAATGGTAGTAAGGTGTAGACCCGCTGTTGTAGAGCCTGAATTCTCTCTTCTGGTAAGAAGGCCCTCATGAGCACCATATCTAGTTCAGCGCCGATAAAAGTGACATGCTGCGAGGGCAACAAGGCAGATTTTTTTCCAATTTAGAGTAATTCCTAACCTTTGGCACAGTGTAATGGTGGCGTCCCTGGTCTGCAACAGTAGATGCCTGGTGGTGGCAGAAAGGAGCCAGTCGTCCAGGTACGGAAACACTTGGAATCCCTGACGTCTCAAGTGAGCCGTTACCACTGCCATGCATTTGGTGAACACCCTGGGGACTGTGGTGAGACCAAAGGACAAAGCGTGAAACTGAAAATGACTGGCTCCCAGCCGGAAGCGTAGATGACTTCTCAATGCCCTGTCCATCTTGACATGGTAGCAAGCATCTTTGAGGTCGATGGAGCACATCCATACATCTTTCCCTAACGGAGGGAGTACTGACTGTAAGGTGACCATGTGGAACTTGGACTTTTGTACATGAAGGTTCAATCGGCTGAGATCCAAGATGGGTCTGAGGTCCCCTGTTCTTTTCGGCACTAAAAAGAATCTGGAGTAAGTCCCTAATCCTACTAGGTCTGGGGGAACAGGCTGGATGGCTCTCTTGGAGAGCAACTTTTTTATTTCTAAAGTTGCGGAATCCCTGTGACTGGGTGGAACTTCTGGGATTCTCTTGGTTGGTGGGGGAGTTGAAGAGAAGGGAATATGATAACCTCTGGAAATTATCTTTAATACCCACTTGTCTTGGGTGACGTCTTGCTAGGCTTCTGGGTAAAAAAGAAATGCGGCTCCAGAGATGCACAGTCGGGCCTTCCTTCAGGAGCGCTGGTAGGGAGAACCACAAAAGGAATCACGGTCCCCTTGGTTATTCGGGCCTCCTCTGCCTCTAGGGTGGCATCTACCTGAATTTCCACCCCCTCCCCTGCCTCCGGAGGGGAAATCACTTTGTGTGCCCTGAAAAAACCTCTGTGACTTCCTAAACCACATTTTCCCACCCTTCTGGCTCCTGAGGTAAGGTCTAGATGGCATGGAAAAACTGACTCCCACGGAAGACAGGGTTTTTCCTTCCTGCTTACACCTAGTGAGAGTGTCTTTCACCTTGGCTCTGAACAACGATGAACCATCAAAGGGGGCGTTGGTGAACGTAGACTTGAAGGCCTCCGTGAAATTGCATAAGCGCATCCAGGAGTGTCTCATAAGAGAGACTCCGGAACTCGCTGCCCTACTCGCTCCCTCGGCTGCGTGTGTGATCAGCCTCATGGAGGAGTTGGTAAGGGAATTTAAGGTAGATATCTGTGCATTGACCTTCTGTGCCACGGCATCAGAAATGTTACCCTGTAGATTTAGGAGATCTCTCTATTGCCTTGTAAAATGCGTCAAGTAGTTCAGCGACCTCAGTGTAAAGGCCGCTGAGGTAAACACATGCTTCACATACCTATCCATAGCCCAGGACTCCTTGTTAGGCAGATGGAAGGTAGACGAAGTTTCAGCAAGTTCCTTCTTGGTGGCTGCTGCCACCACCATGGCATCTACTGGAACGCCTTTAGTTAGATATCCCTCGTCAGTGGGGGAAGACAAAAACTTATTGGGTCTCCTAGGAACCGGTTCTACAGTGTCAGGAGTTTTCCACACCTTTCGACAGACTAGATCTAGTAGCTCATCAAAAGGGGGAGAAACCCAAGAGGTGGAGGGTTGAGAGCCGAAAGCCTTCAGGAACACCGACTCCTCATCAGAAGGGGATTTGGAGGGCCAGCCACCTCTCTACTTCAAGATCTCCAGGATATCTGAAAAAGAGATATCTTCAGAAGACGACTTGGGGGACCCCTCTGACTCCTCGAGGTTTGTGTCCGACGTGAGAGACTCATCCGGGGAGTCGAGGTGTTTCCGCTTACACAATCTCTTTCTGGTGGGCATCTCAGGCAAAAACTCTGGGGAGACGTCAGAAAGTTGGAGACCACTCATGGAGATATCCTGAGGCTTAGGGTCTCCTCTGCCCATGGATAGAGGGTGATCCAAAACTGACATCGGTGCTGGAGGGGACAGAGTATCGGTGCCATAGGATGCAGCTGACGACCTGGCCAGCATGCTCCTCATAACCTCGAAGGTTGATTTCCTCGGCTCCAAAGGCCAACTAACTGTAGAGGAGATGAGGTCCGAAGCAGATGTTGGGTCCAAGCTCACTCGAGCCGAAGCACCAAGAGGAAGGCTTGGAACCGATGAAAATCGATCCGAGCCCTCCCCCTCGGATCCGACCAGAGAACCATGGACCCTCAACCCCGTGGACAGAGCAGACGGGGTCAGAGCGGAAATCAGAACAGAGAGGCCAGGTGAGGCTACTGGAACCGATCTAACGGCACCCGACAGAACCGACAAATCTGGCTCCAAAGGCCGAGAAAGGCTCGGAGGAGGAACAACACAGGATGAAGAAGCCATAGGCTCCGGAGCCTACTGGGTCGGAACCAAAATCAATTTGGCCAACACCGATGACTGAAGCAGTTTCTTCAACACCCTATCAACATCCTCATTGGAAAGGGTCCTGGAGGATATTGTTGGAGATCTGGATCGCCCTATAGAAGGGGACTTGCATGAAGGAGACAGCGGTCGAATAACTGGAGACCGGCTCTGAACTAAAATATGTGACTGGCTCCAAAAGGATGGGAGCCTATATGGACTTAGCCAAGACACTACCTTCTGTCAGCACCAAAGGCAATGGAACCGAAGGAGGAGAAGCTGTTCTAGCAACTTTCTCTGGCAGCTCCAAAGAAACAGATGGAGCTGGAGAGCGCTTCTTAGAAGTCTTTTTGTCCTTTTTAGCTGGAGAGGATATTGCACTGGAAGACTTAGCCATGTCCTCCTCGAAGGAGTGTTTAAGCAGTCCTTTCAAAATGAGCTTGTTCTTCCTCTCCTGTAGTACACGGGGACTGAATGAATGACAAAACAAGCAGGACTCTTGGAGGTGAATAGCCCCCAAGTAGTACACACACACACACACACACACACACACACACACACACACACACACACACACACACACACACACACACACACACACACAGAGTGCCCATCAGTCAAAGACATTTTATTGTTGCATTCAACATACTTTTTAAAGCCCGAAGGCCTGTGTTCCTTAGAATCCTTGGACATGCTGAAAAGGAGAAAACACACAGGTACAAAGCAATACGTACACACACTATACCCAACTAAACCCCGCACAAGAAACAGAGCTTCTAACTAAAATGGCCTAGTAACCGGTGGGAAAAGACTACAAGGAGGACTAGGTCCTCTAACTTAAACAGACCTAGCCCGGGGAAACAAAGGCAGAATAACACCACTAGCCAGACACGACAACACTAAACGCTGACAGAATGGAGCACCAAACCAAAGACCACACGGAAACAATGGGTAGGACTAGGTCCTCTAAATGAAACGGGCCTAGCCTGTGGGGAGAAAGGAAATGAACTGGATACCAAAACGGCCAAGGAAAGGCCGCAAAAACAGCAAGAGAAACAAAACAAAGGCAGTAAAACACCACTACCACACGCACAGAGCTATGAAAATAGTTTTTTTGAGCAACAAGTCAAAAGTTTATAACAGTATTCTTAGCCACGGCCAAAAGCGAGACCACGTATCACCGTAACAAGCGGCAAATGTGATCTGGGGAATACACTTGTTGCATGATGGGATACCTCAGCCACGAGCCAATTGAAGACTTCGAACTAGAGTATGGCCGAGTCAGAGCAGAGGTTTGGCTCCAAACCCACAGGTAAGAATGAAGGCGAGACTGGACTACATAACATCTGCTGTTTAACAGTTAAAAGATTGGTTACCTCTGGATAACAATTGACTCATGACAATTAGGGCAGTCAGAAACTTGAGTCTTTGCCACTGGACTCGAACATTTTTGGTAGCCTTCATTAATTCCAACATTGCTTAATATCATCTACAGTAAATCATATAGAAATCAAAAATATAACACACACACACACATATGAAAAAACACCACCAGGCTTATACTGCAAGGTGTACAAAGTCCAAATTTCCAACACCACTGAAAATAAAAGTATATTTAAATCTTAAAGCATTATTACTTATTGCACATGCCAGCATTCGCTCTTAGTTTAATTTGATCAAATTGTACAGTTGAAAGTGCATTTGCCTTATGTGAATTCACACATATTGATTGCAACCATATGTATACATACATATATTTATGTGCATGTGTATACCCACATACACACACACATATATCCTGTATATATACAGACACAAACACACATACATACATACACACACACAAACACAAAGTAAGAACTAGAGTTATTGCTACGGTAGACTCAAAAGTGTTTCTGGTAGCCTTCATCACACATATCCAAAGGGATGTACAAACATGCACAGTGGACAGGTCACAGAGCCTTGTAACTGTGAGTGCACACATCTGTTGTTGTGAGGTTAAGTCCAGAAAACAATGACAATCAAAAGTCCTTCGCTGTTGCCTAAATGATGTCTAAGCCACAGCTGGATCACATCTTGACGATGCAGAATGAATGAGAATGTAAACAGGAATAAATGGCCAGGAGGCATGGCATCCAGGAATAAGAAAAAAATAAGGGACATCTCAAAGCTACCAGAAATGTACAAGTCAATTTCTCTGAAATTTCTAAAAATTCAACACAGTGCCTAGCATGTTATTGACTACCTAGCCAGCACTACCTACCTATGAAGTGGACACCAACATCATGAATGAGGTGAAAGAACTTGTACACTCTTTTAAAGCAAGAGAGCCATTAAATCTGCTAAAATATACTGAAAATGCTGAAATCACTGAGAAGGGAAATAATAAAAAAACACCATCAGGTTCATACTCCAAAGTGTACACATCAATACATAACTTCTACCAACAACAGTCTGGGCACTAACTGCTTGGGTAGAATGAATGAGCAATGAATCTGTGTTCCCCTCCCCCATGCACACTTAGATTAAATGCAGCTGAAAAAAAAAATCCTGCACTGCAATGTGCTTACATACTTTTTTGCATATGACTTGTTCTTTTTAATAGTAGGTTAGTGGGTCAGATAGCATTGTGCTCACTTACACAAAATCTACTTCCTCTCCACAGTGAGATGAGATTCAACAAAAACACATCCACCCACCAGGAAAAAAGTGGCAAGAAAACACCTTCTATGAGCAAGTAAAACAAATTAGTTCCTTCCTCTTGCTTCCATAACCAGCTATCCATAGATTTCCACGTGACACTTCTGTTCCAACTTTCATCCCTTACTTTTGCAATCTGCTGTAACAATTTAATTAATGGTGGCTTATAAACTGTAATAAAGATCATCAAGCTGTTAACTTATCACTACTATGGCAGGTGAACTTGCTGATCTACCAGTGTTACCTTTTAACAAGCGTAGCACTATCATTCACTATCAAAAAGGGAAAAAAAGAAAAAGCAAATATGTTTACTTGTAAAAACTGAACTTGCTTCCATTCCACATCTCCACTTCTTAATGCTGTGTGTTGCCGCACATACAAAGAAACACTAATGAGTAACATTCTGCCACTTAGAGAAGACACTAGCACATGACTGCCATGCATTATAGATGCATCAAAGGAACATTTTGGAATTATGTGCATACTTACAAATTATTCTTGTCTGGTCATTAAGAAACATTACATATGCCATGCAGATTAAAGCAAAAAAATTAAATATTTTGCCTTTAAATATGGCTGTTAAGGCATGTTATATGAAAATTTGGACACAGAACTGTTGCTTTACAATGCAGAATTGCAATTAGCTTTTGCAATAACTAATCATAACATCAGTGTCTCCTAAATTGCTTGAAAAAGAAAGACAACATTAAGCAGTGACTATGTGCAGAAACTGAAAAAAAAATTGCTTTGACATAAAAATTACTTAGTGTGCTACAGGCAGGTTTATTTTTTTTTAAAACTCTGAATACACCCATGGGGCAGATATGCTGATGTGATTGGTTTTCTTAGAAAGCTAATTTTGCCCATAATGCACTGCAAAGAGCATGGTTAATTATATGAATCACACTAGTCTGTCCACACAGATTAGGATAAGGTAACCATCTGAAATTTCAGGACCTGCTACAGCGATTCTCGAAATGCAGACTAAATGGCCAAATGACTAGACTTGTACATACTAAGTCTGAGATGCCATTTCTCGGATTATTCCCTTTTCTGTGAAATACGGCAATCTTGGAGTTGGTATATATATATATATATATATATATATATATATATATATATATATATATATATATATATATATAATTGTTGCGGGGTAGAGGGGGTGCAAGGGGGTAAGGACCATTACATATGCGCTGAAAGTGTTTGAAGAAATTTAAATAACTACCTAAGAAAATATAGCTTTCCAAAAAAAAAAAGTAAAGCATTGTGAGTTTTCAGATCCTGTCTTCTTCCCACTTTCCTTGTGGTTTGCAAAGTTTTTCTCAGTGGTTTATCAGATGTTGTCACCTTTTGATTACCAAAGGCTCTCAATAGATTTATGGTCACAGAGACAGAAAGAGTGCAAGTGTAATGAGCGTACACAGTAAAATTAACTGAGACATTGTAGCCTTTAAAGCATTATGACTCCAGTGGGTGTGATAAAAAAGGGCTACAGGTACTTTTGCTGTGTGTGTTTTACAAAAAGTGTGTGTGTGTGTGTGTCTTTCGGCTTTTCCCGGTTAGGGGTCGCCACAGCGGAACTCCGGTCCGCTAATGATTGGCAGTAGAGTTTTACATGCTGGCTTGCCGGGCCTAACGCACAACCTTCAACGAAGGAACGCCCATTCACGCATGTCGTCACACAGTAGACGCTTTAACTGAGAATCGAACGGGCAACGTCTAACTGTGAGGCGACAACGCTACCGCAGCACCACCACCGCAGTTCTGGTTTGTGAAATTATGCAAGAGCTAGTGAGACAAATTCCTAGATAAAACAGCAAGAGATTTCATCCATACATGCATAATGTGCACTGAAAAAACTGATTATGATACACTGACAGACAGAAGAGACTGCTGAGTGCTTTTTAAATATGTGGAAATAATGGGGTCATTTTGAAGGAAAATATTCTCTGAGGAAAGAGAATACTGTGTTTAGGGCATACTTCTACTTTAAGATAAACCATAGCACAATTTTATTTCAACAACAGCTGAAGTGTCACACAGTAACTTTAATTAAAATGTAACAGCTATGCCAGCTTGTTCAACATTCCTGATATCCTTCTATATGCACAATGAAGCCAGTGTGTAAAAACGACAAATCTGGTCAATCTGACTTCTTCAGTTTTTCGACTTTATCCATCATCACTACTTGGGTTCCATGTTCTGAGCAGAACTTTACAACTAAATGATAAATGTGCAATAGATTTCTAATAAGCTATAAGCATATTATCAGAACAGCAATGGTATCCTACTTTCAAGATCAATTTATGGAACTAAGTATACACATCCACATCAATAAAGCACCAACTAAGTGACTAAAGCAGCACTTAACTGTATGCCCTGGCAAGAAATGTCTGCAGCAGGTCAATGTACAAAGTGAAGCCAAGGTCTATAATGCGCCAAAGCTGACAGCATTTAGTAAGATGTTCATGCTCACACCAGTCATTGCTATTTTAAATGTGGTCTAAAAAATAAAATAAAAAAAAAAAGTGAAAAAGCACTTTCCATTTTCTTCCCCTGCAACACTGCACAAAATCAATTCAAGAACTCAGCTGTGGCTGGCAGTGCAGTTAACTAACTTCAGGAGTAAGTAATCAAATTAAGCTACGTACAGTCTAATGTACTACTGCATCTGTAACCTTTTTATTTATAAGATGCAATGTTAAGTACCTTAGAGCTTTAGTAATTCATGTATGCTTAGCATCCGAGTTTCTTTCAGTCCTAATGAAAGGTAACACTGTAGCGACTATATCACGTTATCGAAAGTTTACTACATCAAATCAGCAAAGATCGAACTTTATTGATCAAAGTAGTAAAATTTCGAATAACTTAAAAAAAAAAATCAATACAAAAAAAAAACTAACTAGCGTAGGCCGGGGGGGGGGGCAAGCCCCCTGCACCCCCCACCTACTTAAATATACCAACTACAAGACAGCACTACACTGAGGTAAATGGAAATCTTCCCCATACAGAGATTTCCGTTTACCTGCGCGATGTTCTGAACTTTCGACATTGTCATGCCGACAGTATCGTATTCAATATTGTCAGCTTACGACAACGTGAAGTACACCCTCACTGTAGACATGTTCAAAATATGATAAAGATACCTGCTCATCTGTGTGTCAAGCAGAAACTAGACACACATAATTACAGCCTTTAGGAAACAAAAGTTCACTTTGCTACAGGTGCTCTGATTCAGTTTTACTCAAATTATTATTTCAACATAAAAAGCCAACAGTTGAATTTTATGCTGTGTGAAATCAAGACACATTAATATGAGAACCTGTAATTCGGGTATTCCCATGTTGTGCAAACTGAGACATAAATGCACTGTATATTCTAGCAATCACCTACTTCCTCATACCACTCATACTTTCATTTCACACAAAGCCTTACATGTCAGTAAAGACTAAGGGCAAATATAATGACTAATACCATTTTTAAGGAAGACTCGAACACAATGTACAGATTACCTTGCAAGCACAGCATAAGTAATATAAAATGGCCATATTAAGGTACTTTCATGAAAACTAAATCACTCCTTTAATGTTGCTAGTTTATGCCACAACCCAACAGAATCATACAGTACAGTTCTAGAAGTTAAACTTAACCATTATAGGGGATGTCTGAATGATCACTTCTACAGTAGCCCTAGCTATATGGGTTAACTCCTGTCAAGGATATAACAGATGGGCAGCTTCTAAAGCTTCAGGGCACCTTCCATAAGCCCAAATTGTCAGGCAGCTTGAGTTGAGTTGACAAGTTTGGGTGCTAAGCCCTTCAGAGCTTTACTGCCACCAAACAGTATACTCCTGTGAGGCTTTTGAGGATCGCCAGTCAATTGCTGATGTTCCTTTGCCGGATAAAGAAGTTTCTTTTGAGGAAAAAACTTCCATTTAATACTTTTATTTATTACTGATCCTTTCCTCTTCAGGAAAGTAATATTAAAGCTAGGAGTTTGTGTTTTAACAGACTGTCATGAGGCTGCACTGTAATTTCAAACAGGAGCACTGTTTTTTCCTGTCAGTTTAAAGATGCCCTGAAGCTTTGGAAGCTGGCCGGCTGTTATATCCTTGGCAGAATGTAACCCAGATTGCAAAGGCTACTGCAGCACTGATCAATATGATGAACATATTTATTTTGCACAGGTAGATACAATGGTACAACAAAGATGGGTAGTTTACGTTGCATCTCGCCTTACCTTACCTGCCCTGTGTTTTAAGTAGGGAAGACCAAGCCTGCTTTGTGGACAATGATTTACAAAACACAACTATGTAATAAAGAGGGCGATGAAAAAACTCTCTACGTAAACATTCAAAGTTATCTACCAGCTTTAAAAAGTTCTTGCTTTTTATTTTGGAAAAAGTCCAGAGTTCTGAGAGAGGTAGAAGTCGGGGGGGGGGGGGGGGGTTGAGATACCGTGAACTGCATTGGCAGTTGTTATTAAATGCCTCTCATACTCCAGGTTTACTCCAGGGTTAAAAGAATATATTTCTGTTAATAGTGTCTGTGATGATGTGCGGTATTGCCATCTGTGCCAGGAAGAATAGGGGAGTGCATGTGTAACACATGCCAGCATAGTTAGCTGGAGTTCTATAAGTAATTTTGTGTCATTTGACTATAGCACTGACTTGTACAGATACTTGTGTTTAAAATGTATCAACAGTATTATTATAACCGATTAAATGTTTATGTTTAAACAAAGAATTCTGGAAGGGAAGAGTACAGGTTTTTGAAATTGTTCTAAAATTTTCAAATACTGTAACAGATCTTAGCAAAGCTCTGTGTGTATACTGTACCAGAGTCAGGTGATCAAATGTGACACCATTCAATAACCAGCACTGAAAGAATGGAACTCACACAGCAGCTTGTTTTGTTTTCTTTGGAACCTGTCAAAGATCGAGGTCAGTTATCACAGTCAGTTGAGTTCAGTTCAGTTAGTTGGAAGGTCATCACCTTGCCTTGTGGAAGTAAGCATCTCAGCATCCTATCTTGCATTGCTGTATTAATTAAGTTAGCTAAGGAACAGTTATTCTTTAGACAGTCAGGAAATGCAGTGAGATTAGTTTAGTAGTGTTTTTCTGCATCTGTTTGGAGCTGTCCGACTATGCTACTTTATTTCTCCTGTGACTGAAACTCTGATTTTCATTGTACTTAGATATTTAGTATTCTATGTTTTCTATTTTATTAGTTAAGTATTTTTTTACCTTCCATTGTGGCTGGTCTTCTAAACAATACTTTTAAAATCTTGAGAGTACTTGTGCTTATTTTAGTGACGCCTTGGCCACTCTGAAAACCCTGGCTGCTTAGGTTACACTCTACCATTTATAATATTATCGACTTTACTCAGTATAATTGGATACCCTTGAAAGAGCCTTTACACAACATTTTCACACTTCTGTTGCACTGCTGTCCCTTGATTTATACATACCACAATCCTTTAGCATGACATCACTAGTTTTATGTAGAAGCCTAACACGTTCTATAAAACTGTTGCAGTTGCAGAAAAGACCAATTATAAGTGGATCACTGCACAAACGATACAGTCAGCAATTAGGTTGCCATCTTTTTTTAGATACTCAAAGTAATAATATCTTACTGAAACTTGAGATCATGTAGGATAAACCATGCCATCACCAAATGAAAAATTATTATTTTCATCTTATTACCAAGATGAAGATTTGTTGATGCCCAAAGTTAGTTGTTTCTACTAATATATGGGTCTACTTTCAAATCCCGACTCCCAGATGACAGACTGTTAAAAGCCCAAGACGAAAATCACAAAACTGTAGACACCCAAACGTCGATTTTTTAGGGTAAGTAAACACTTGCCGAACATGTCCTTTTCTCCACTGTAGCGCGGGGTCCTGGAGTTGGTATATATATATATATATATATATATATATATATATATATATATGCACATATATACATATATAGTTGAGAGATGTGACGGCCACAGTCCCCCACCTAGGTGGGTTTTACTTACCGCGGCGTGAGTTCCATTTACATTTGGGCAAGTGTTTACTTACACACATACGCAGCAAATAGTTTACTACAGAAAAAGCTAGAAAAAGATATTTGTCCATCCCTCCCCATATAGTAAAATCTAAGGAAGGAAAGTCGGGCAGGGCACAGAAGCAGGACTTAATTGGCTCCTACATCAGTAGCCACAGGTACCAGACTAAGGAACTTTTTTTTTGTTTTTTATTGCTGTTTACCTGAAAAGCTGAGGGCTGGGGAGCTAGTTTGTGGAGCTGGTACAAGGAACTAGTTGAATCAGCTACACCTCTGAGTATGAGGTGCAATCCTCATCCATTATCAGTTCATGAAGTCTACCCACTAACTCAACCACTAATCTAAGTGTGCTAACTTTATTTTCTCCTGCCATTTGAGTTACATCTTGCTACGTATTCCATACTTCGTTGTTATGCCCCCCCCCCCCCTCAATTCAGGATACAGATATTTCCTACAATGATCTCTGTAAAGTTAGAATTTCCACTGTGTGATACCTTAAACCTCTAGTATCAGAGGCAACATGGGATATATGCAAATTACCCTTTAAGGATATCAGGTGTTTCAGCTAAATGGCAATTCTGAATGTCCATGACTTTTTCTTTTACTTTTAAGTCTATTTATGGACAACTTCAGGGATTGATGGAATTCAGTTGGTACGACAACCCTGTGTTTCCAAAAGTCAAACATTCCTATTATGCTGTGCCGATGATGGCATAATAAGGCAAATACATGAATGTCCACAGCTAGAGGGTTTGGCTTTATTGGCCTGAAGTTGTCCATAAACAGACTAAAAAGAAAAAGTCATGGACATTCAGAATTGCCATTTAGTTGAAACAACCTGATATCCTTAAAGGGCAATTTGTATATATCCCATGTTGCCTCTGATACAAGAGGTTTAAGGTCATCACACAGTGGAAAGTCTTAACTTTGCTAGATTTTTCTTTTTGTGTTTTTTAACCAATTGGTTTTCCTGTGTGACCTTTTTTACTCAATGTTTTACAATGATCTCTGTGGAAATTACAACTAAACAATCACAAGTCTTCTAAAATAAATGTGCACTTCCCGACATAAGGAAATGTAAACAAATGCATGCAGCTGCAGGGTTATGCAACTCACCTGACAATGAATCTCAATGAATCAATTACCATAGAATTTTAAAGTTCAAGCGAGTCATGTTAAAGCTCGTCTGGTTCAATAAAAATTAACATAAAACGTTTATCCAGAAAATAACGTCCCTTAAGTTAAAAAATGTGTACTTCAGCATTTCATCCACTGCAGCTTGCTGGTACTTTGCGTACAAAGTGGGATTTCATACAGTGTAATCAGTGCAGCAAATCAATACTGAAATGTGCAAGGATTTCCCTGGGAAACTATCATGCATCATAAACTATCAAGTAGTATTTGTATACATTTAAATTCTAAAATCTCAGGGCATGTAGGGCAAACTTTCAATGAAAATAAGTAAAAAGTTAAGACTTTTTTTCAACAGCAAAAATGAAACAGCTGCAATTAAAACTGTAAATGCTATTTTTCTTATTTGTATATCTAAAGTATGACTCTCAAGTGCTAGGATTCAAAGTTCATAGACAAGGTGACATGCAATCTGTAGAGCAATGTGTGTCACAACTATTCAGTTATGCAGTTAGACTAGTATAGGGCCAACACTGGTTCACAGCTGTGTATTAGGCCAACGACCACTAGGGCCTTTTTAAGCGTAGCCATGCTTAGAATCAACATCTTACATGGAAGAGCAGCGCCAGTGGATGAGTATTGCTACAGAAGGGAGCACAACTATGTCTCACTGCCAAAAAAAGAAAACCACAACATAGTTTATTTGTGGGCAATGAAACACTGTATAGTTGCTAGTTACGGTCATCCAGATGGCCTCATATAAGTCAGAACAGCAAAACACCAACCCATTTCATCATATAAATTGAGTGGAAAGGGGAAGACAAGATAGGAAAGGGAAAGAACAGAGAGCACAGGAAACTGTACAAGAGTATCCATAAGGTATGACAAGTTGGATGGTAACTTTCCTTTTTGTGGGAGATTAGCCTATTTTAAATATATAGAGAGAAAGGGTAGGTTGGGAAAGTACAGTTATGTACACTTACCATAAATGTAGATGTTCGAGTGTATTCACTGTTGCAGTCATCACATTTGGGTTATCTGCCTGCAGGTAGACCTCAGCCGGCCTGAATACCAGAGTCTTGGGATTTCTGCATCGGATGCTGTCGCTTCTTCCATGACGTCAGGTCGTCAGGGGTATGAAACATGCAGCCGACGCCATTACATCAGTTTTTCTTGACCCAGATTGTCAGGTGCCCCCAAAATAGAAAGCAATTACATGGTATGTAACACCCCCAGCAAAAAACAAATACCAATGATATAAGATATGTCAAACAAAAAAGATAGGTAGAAGTAAAGAGACGTCAGGGGGCTGGAGGGAGGGTAAGTAACCAAGACTGCAACAGTGAATACACTCGAACATCTACATTTATGGTAAGTGTACACAACTGTACTATGTTCTTCCTGTTTCACTGTTGCAGTCATCACATTTGGGTTGATTCTCAAAGCTAAGGAAGGGTGGAGGTAGTTATGAAGCATTAGGGATGGCAATCGGGCCCTTTTAGACTGCTGTGGCAAATCCAGCTCTGGATTTAGAATATACAGGCAAGTGGTAGTGCTTGATGAAAGTGTGCACAGACCTCCAGATTGCAGCTTCCAGGATGTCCCAGGTAGGGACTCCCCTGAGAAATGCTGTAGAGGTAGATGTAGCCCTAGTGGAATGAGTTCTGATCCCCTGTGGGGTAGGTTTCCCATGGTGCTTGTAGCAGAAATGTGTGCAGTGTGCTATCCACTTAGAAAATGTTTGCTTTGAAATGGCCTTGCCCTCTGCCCCTGCAGCAAAGCTGACTAGCAGCTGGTCAGATTTTCTGAGAGGCTTAGTCCTGTCCAGATGGAACCTAAGTGGCCTGTGCACATCCAGGGAATGTAGGACCCTTTCCCCTTTATTCTGAGGATTAGGAAAAATGGTTGGCAAATAAATGGACTGGTTTAAAGCCACATGACACCACCTTGGGCATAAAAAATGGGTTAGTCCTGAGGAAAACCCTGTCTGCGTGGAAGATAATGAAGGGTTCCACTGCCATAAGGGCCTGCAATTCAGACACTCTTCTTGCTGAAGTGATGGCTAGAAGTAAAGCTGTTTTCCATGAGAGGAATTTTAACTCTGCTGTAGCCGCAGGTTTAAAGGGCAGAAGCGTGAACTTTTCTAATACGAAGTTAAGGTCCCAGGTTGGAGTGGGAGCTCTCCTGGGGGGGAGGGTCTTAAATTTTTGGATCCTCTCAGGAACTGTTTTACCAGTGTGGATGAGATAAGAGGGAAGGCTCAGTATTCTAATGAGCTGAGATGGCAGAGGCATGAATTTTAACTGAAGAGAAGGATAGGTCTTTGTGGAGCATTTCTGTTAAGTAATCTAGTATATGAGGTTAGCAGGGCACAGTTGTGGCCATTCCCTGAGACGGGCTCCAGGAGCAGTATTCTTTTCCACTTTTCCAAATAGGATTTTCTAGTACTAGGCCTCCTTGCCTCAAGAATGACATCCAGCACCTGCTTACTGAGGGTTGGTGGTGTTGAATACAGGGGATTAGCCAGGTTGCAAGGTTCAAGGTCTGTAGCTGAGGGTGCAGAATCTGGCCCGCTTGCTGGGACAGCAGGGAAGGAATCTGAGGCAGGTGCCATGGTTGTAACACTGTCATACTGCACAAAAAAGGGTACCAGTGCTGGTGTGGCCAGTCTGGCGCAATCAGGATTGTCCATGGCTTGTCCTGTTTGATTTTTAGCAGAACCTTCGAGAGGAGGGGCAGAAGGGGAAAGGCATAGACTGAGAGGCTTTCCCAGGTGAAGGACGGGGCATCCACTTTCCAAGCTTGGCTGTGGGGAGTTCTGGTGCAAAATTTGCTCAATTGATTTTTCTGAGGGGAAGCAAAAAGGTCAACCTCTGGTGTCCCCCACCTGTTCCTCAAAAGTTTGAATATTTTGGATTCCAGTTTCCACTTGTGTGGGTCCATGAGATTTATGTTTAGGTTGTCTGCTAGTGAATTTAGTTTGCCTGGCAGGAATTGAGCTTGTAAGTGCACTTGGTTGCTCATGGCTAGTCTGCAGAGTGGGTGGGTGGGAATGGGTTCCCCCCTGCATATGTACCACATGACTGTGGTGTTGTCTGTCTTTATCAATAGATGTCCTAGAAGAATAAGGCCTTTGAAGGCTGTCAGAGCATTCTGTACAGCTAACATTTCTTTTTGACTGATATGCAGGTGCATTTGCTTTGGGTTCCATTTGCCCTGAATGCACTGCCCTGCCACGTGAGCCCCCCCCCCATGCATAGTCTGATGCATTTGTTGTTAGGATTTGGGCTGCAGGGGGTAGAGTGAAAGGGAGTCCTTTGTTGTGGTTGGAGGCCTCTGCCCACCAAAGGAACTCTGTCCTTAGGCAAGGAATGATAGGAATCATTGTTTCCAGGTCCTGAGAATGTTGACACCAGAGCCTTTTTAGGTACCATTGAAGTTTCCTCATAAGCAGTCTTGCATATGGAATTAGTAGAATGCAAGAGGCCATGAACCCTAGGCTTGCAGTATTGTTCTTGCAGATTGCCGGGTTTTGGTGGCCAGTAGATTAAAGTAGTTTGTCAAATAAATTTGTTTCTCTGGAGTGAGGAATGCCATCTGGGAAGTTGTGTTCAAACTTGCTCCCAGGAATAGAATCTGTTGACTGGGTACCAGCTGTGATTTCTTTTTGTTGATGGTGTACCCCAGTGAAGTTAGAAGTCTCTTTACAAATGCCAGGTGCTGAAGTAGCAATTCCAGGCTGTCCGCCTGAATCAGGCAATCGTCCAAGTATGGATAAATTTGAATTCTTCTCTGCCTGTAATGTGCAATGGCTGGAGCTAGGCACTTTGTAAATACCCTGGGCACAGTAGATAAGCCAAAGGAAAGTGCAGAGAACTGCATAGAGCCTGCTCTGAAGTGTAGGTATTTCCTGCAAGATTCCCTTATGGGGATGTGCAGATAAACTTCTTTTAAATCTAGGGTTGCTAGCCAGGAGTCCTTGGCTAGCATAGGAAGCTGCTGGAGAGTTAGCATTTTGAATTTTGGAACCACTAAAAAGGTGTTGAGAATAGACAGATCTCGGACAGGATGCCAAGAGTTTTCTTTTCTGGGGACCTCTGGAATAAAAACCTTGTCCCCTTTGTTCTACTGGGGCAGGTTGAACAGCCTTGATACTGAGAAGAAAAAGTACTTGCTTTTGGGCCTCTGCCCACTGGTTTGGGGGAGGTCTGGCCATCCGCTTATGGATGGGAGTGACTGGAACTGGAATCTGTATCCCTGGGAAACAATATTTAAGACCCATTTGTCTTGGGTAATGTATTGCCAGTTTTTGGCATGCAGTGCAAGTTTCCCTCCTAAAGGTGTAAGTACTTGGGCAAGGCTTGGAGGAGTTAAGGAAAAAGTACAGTTTTGTACCTACCATAAATGTAGATGTTCGAAGATCCACATTGCTGCAGTCCTTACACTTGGGTAGTCCGCTGTCCTCGGTCGGCCCGAATATCAAAGTATAAGGCTGACGTCGGTCAAGGCGGATTTGACTGACATCAGGATGTCAGGGTACAAATACGCAGGACCGACGTCATATCCTCAGTCTTTTCTTGCCCCAGATGTCAGAAGACCCTAAAAATAAAGGTCACAACCAAAAGACAGCAAACAAACAAACAACCACCTTTGCACTAATTATATGTACAATATATACAATATACACAATATTTACAACCCAACTCACACAACCACCTCTAACTACAGAGGGGAAGGAGGGAGGGTAAATTGGACTGCAGCAATGTGGATCTTCGAACATCTACATTTATGGTAGGTACAAAACTGTACTATGTTCTTCATCTCACATTGCTGCAGTCCTTACACTTGGGTAGAATCCCAAAGCAGAGGTAAGGGAGGATGGCCAAACTATAAGGAAGCAGGAGCTGCCAAAATGCCCTGCAAAACAGCAGTGGCAAAACCAGCCCTGGATTTAGAGTAAAGTGGTAGGTGATAATGCCTAGAGAAAGTATGCACTGAACTCCAAGTAGCTGCCTCCAAAATATCCTTGGTTGCCACCCCCCTCAAAAAAGCTGTCGAAGTGGCAGTAGCCCTAGTGGAATGAGGCCTAATCCCAGCTGGAATCTCTTTGCCATGATGAGAATAACAGAAAGCAATGCAAAACCCAATCCACTTAGAAATAGTTTGTTTTGACACAGGCTTGCCCTGAGAACTCAAAGCAAAAGAAACAAATAACTGCTGAGACTGCCTAAACCCTTTAGTTCTGTCCAAATAATATCGCAACTGCCTGTGTACATCTAAAGTGTGCAAAATCTTTTCCCCTTTATTTTGGGGATTTGCATAAAAAGTAGGCAAATGAATAGTTTGGTTTAAAGCCACACTAGAAACCACCTTAGGCATAAAGGAAGGATTAGTACGTAAAGATACCCTATCCTTATGGAAAATTAAGAAAGGCTCAACCGCCATAAGGGCCTGCAATTCAGAAACCCTTCTTGCAGAGGTAATGGCCAACAAAAGGCAGTCTTCCATGATAAATATTTCAACTCAGTAGTAGCTGCAGGCTCAAAAGGTTGTAGAGTGAGTTTCTCCAACACAAAATTGAGATCCCAAGCAGGAGTAGGAGCTCTTCTTGGGGTCTTATATTCTTTGCCCCTCTAAGAAATTGCTTGAACAAAGGATGAGAAAACAATGGTGGGTCACAATCATAGTGAGCCGAAATTGCTGCAGCATGAACCTTAATAGAAGAGAAGGACAAACCTTTGTCCAGTAACTCAGTAAGATATTGAAGAGCCACACTTAAATTAGGCTCAGAAACATCAAAATCCTTTGCTGCACTCCAAAATAAAAATCTCTTCCATTTATCTGCGTACACTTTCCTTGTACTAGGCCTTCTAGCTTCCAAAATAACATTCAAAACTTGCTGTGGAAGTGGAGGCCCATTATGGTTGAAAACAGAATATGTCAGGCCGTTAGGTGCAGAGAGTGAAGCTTGACATTGAGCAAATGACTGTCCTCCTGAGACAACAGGTGTGGAATCGAAGGCAAAGGCCATGGAGGCTTCCATACCAAGCTTCTCAGTAATGGGTACCAATGCTGTCGAGGCCAATCTGGAGCTATCAAAATCATCCTTGGCTTGTCTTGTCTGACCTTTAGTAGTACCTTTGGGAGGAGAGGCAGAGGCAGAAAGGCATACACATGAAGATTGCTCCGATTGAAGGAAAGAGCATCCACTTTCCAAGCTGTGGGATGAAACCTTTTTGTGCAAAACTTTGGCAGCTGGTGGTTTAGTGGAGAAGCGAACAGATCTATGTCTGGAGTTCCCCATGACACTGTCAATTTCTGAAATACATGAGGATCCAATTTCCACTCGTGGGGATCCATAATTCGTCTGCTCAACACATCTGCTAAGGAGTTCTGTGCTCCCGGCAGAAACCTTGCCTGAAGATTGAGCTGTAAACTGAGAGCAGTCCCCCACAAAATCATTGCTTGCCTGCATAGAGGATAAGAATGTGTTCCCCCTTGCTTGTTGATGTACCACATGACAGTTGTGTTGTCTGTTAGAATCAACACCTGCCCTGGACGAAGTAAATCCTTGAAAGCTATTAATGCAAACTGGACTGCTAACATCTCCTTCAAGTTGATATGTAGATGTTGTAGTCTGGCAGGCCACTTGTCTTGTATCCACTTTCCATTCAGATGAGCTCCCCAAGCTTTGTCTGAGGCATCTGTCGTTAAAATCTGACTCGCCTCTGGCCGGGTCACAGAGAGTCCCTTGTTTAGGTGACATTCCTGAGCCCACCACAAAAATTCCTTTTGAATGCAAGGTATTATTTGAATGACAGTGTCCAGATCCTGGCAGTGCTGTGTCCATACATTTTGAGATACCATTGTAGCTTCCTCATATGCAGTTTGGCATTGGGAAGCACCAGAATACAAGATGCCATGAACCCTAAGGCTTGAAGGACTGTCCTTGCAGTCAGCCCGGACTGATGAGATAGTTGATGGAAGTAAAGGGAAAGATTCTTTTGTTTGTCCGGGGTCAAAACGGCCATCTGGGATGCTGTATTCAGTCTTACACCCAGAAAGCACATGTCCTGAGAGGGTACTAGACTGGACTTTATTTCGTTCACAGAATACCCCAGGCATCTTAGCACTGCTATCACATATTCCAAATGATGAAGAAGCTCGTCCCTTCCTTGAGCCAGAATCAGGCAATCGTCCAAATAAGGATAGATCTGTATTCCTTTTAGCCTGAAGAAAGCTATCACTGGAGCCAGAACCTTCGTGAACACTCTGGGCGCAGTAGATAAGCCAAAGGGCAATGCAGAGAACTGATAGTGAGAAGCCCCAGCTCGAAAACGCAGATACTTCCTGCAACTTAGTCTGATAGGAACATGAAGGTAAGCCTCCTTGAGATCCAAAGTTACCATCCAATGATCTTTGCCCAGCAGAGGTAAAAGCTGCTGTAACGTCAACATTTTGAACTTGGGAATGTCCAGACAAGTGTTGAGGATAGATAAATCCAAAATTGGTCTCCACGTGTTCCCCTTCTTTGGTACTAGGAACAGGCGAGAATAAAATCCTAGGCCCACTTCTGGCATAGGGACCGGCTGTATGGCCCCTATTTGAAGTAACAGAGAAATTTGCTTGTCAGCCTCTATCCTTTGTTGAGGAGGAACGTCTGGCATGCCTTTGAAAGGAGGCAAGGTATGGAAATAAAACCTGTAACCGTGGTGTATGATATCCAATACCCATCTGTCTTGGGTAATTAAACTCCAATTTTCTTTGAAAAGTGCCAACCTTCCTCCCAAAGGTGCTGCCAGACGAGAAGGCTCTGGCAGCTGAAAAGGTAGGTCATTGGGTCTGTTTACGAAAGGACTGACCCCTGCCCTCACCCGAAGACTGTGCAGGAGAACTCCCTGTTCTAGGCCTGAAAGAGCCCTGAGCTCTGCCCCTACCACGTCTAGATCTACCCCTAGACTGGGAATCATAAGAAGGATACGTCCACCCCTTAGTAGGCCAATTTCTACTAAACTTTGGAGGCTGAACCTGCAAAAATCTTTAACAGTCTGCATAGACTTAGCCTTGTCTTCCATTTTCTTTAAAACTGCCTCAACAGGAGAACCAAACAACACATCAGATTGTAAAGGAGCATCTAAAATCCTTGTTTTAACATGGTCAGATAAATTTTGATCCCTCAGCCAGGCGTGCCTGCGAAGAACTGACCCAGTGGCAGCCACCCTAGACGAGGCCTGTACAGCATCAAAACCACATTGCAAAGAATGCTTACCCACCTGTTCAGAAACATGTACTAAATCTTGCAACTCTTTACAATCAATACCTTCCGCCAGAGCATCAACCTTAGACTTCAACTGTGAAAGGAGATAGTTTTGGTATTTCAACATGTGAAACTGGCAATTCAAAGCCCTCATAGCTAGAGTGGAAGAAGTATAAACTTTCTTTCCCCATCTATCCAAGGCCCTGGCCTCTTTATCTGCAGGAACCGGATTCTTGACAACAGAAGCCTTAACACCTTTAGGCCCCTGGCTAACAGTTTCTGGGTCTGCCCTAGGACTCGTAAAAGATACTTATGAGCTTCAGGCACCCTGTAATACCTATCCGGTTTAACAGGAGCAGGAGGCAAAGAATCAGGATTTAGAGAAGCCTCTGTAAAACATCTTCCACTACATCCAAAACAGGAGGTATAGCCAAAGGCCTATGCTGGGGTAAAACAAAATTCCCTAAGCCTTTTCCTGGAATCAGAGAAGTCCTGACCTTCCCACTTAAAATGCTCCCTCATGGAATGAAGAGTTTCTGAAAAGAAAAATCCTCAGGAGGAGAAGCAGAAGGAGTAGAATCATCCACATCAGAATCAGAATAAGGAGAGTACTCCTGCAAGTCTTCAGTCAAGACTCTGAAACATCCGAAGCCTGCTCAAAACTCCTAGCTCAGGCTCCACCCTAGGTCTCTTATCAGGAGGGGCAAAGAACCCTAATCAAAGTAATCAAATCTTCTGCCATTTTAAGCATATGCTTCTTGGGCACAGTTCCTGAAGAACTAGGGGTGACACCAACTGAAGCTAAACCTGGCCTGCCTCTGGGAGAAGCCTTGGAAACAGAAGGAGAGGGCCTAACCACCCTAGGCAGGGAGGGGAGTATAGTAACCTGAGAAACCCCATCAGCCTGACCTGCCTCCTGAGAGGCCACATCCTGCAATAACAAAGTCTCTCCCTGGGATCCCAAAGAAACCTCCGGTGGAACCACCGGCTCCACCGACACCTCTAAAGAACCGGCGTCCGGTACGGATGGTTCTTCTAGCCTAGGCTTAACTGCTTTGTCCTTGCGCTTCTTCAAAGAAGCGGGAGTCGGAGCATCCGACGGCATTTTATAATTGCACCGCTTCCCGAAGACTAACCTGGCACAATCTAATCTTCTCTTTATAGTGCGCTTATTGAATCTAGCACAAGAGCGACACCCAACAACGTTGTGCTCAGGCCCTAAACAAGGAATACACAAAGTATGATAGTCTCTATGCGGTATCTGTTTCCCACAAGAAATACAATTATTCACTTTTTCTGACATCCGGTAAACCACTGAGGCAAGAAAAAACTAAAATATTCCCCAACGGGGTACTTAGCCAACTTTGACTCGGTCTGAAACTCCTAAATCGAACAATTTCAGAACGCCAACCGGCACTTGCAACGCTGCTTCTGCATCGGACCATGCGGCAAAAAAAAGACTGAGGATATGACGTCGGTCATGCGCATTTGTACCCTGACGTCCTGATGTCAGTCAAATGCGCCTTGACCGACGTCAGCCTTATACTTTGATATTCGGGCCGACCGAGGACAGCGGACTACCCAAGTGTAAGGACTGCAGCAATGTGAGATGAAGAACATGTCATTCTGCAATTTTACCATAGGATGGTGGCTTACTACTCCCCGTTTTGGACGTGGGAGCACTCATAGTTTCATAGGTTGGTACTAGACTATCGGCCCTAGGGCCTATCCAAGCCTAGCCATAACAATTCCCTGGCTATTTCTTCCCACACTATTTACTTCCCTGGACACCTGTCTAGCAGGGCAACTGACGTGATCCCTGGGGTGAATTTTGTTTCTCCCGTCCTATCATCAAGGTTCCTTTTGAAGAGGGCCAAAGAGGTGCTCTGCTTGACATGTATGGGAAGTCTATTCCAGAGTCTGAGGAGTCTCTGGGTCAGGAACCTATCCCTCCAGCATGTTTTGTTTATTGTGATGACAAGGTTTAGATCCCTGGAGTGTGTGGCTCTGAGGGATTGGGACTTCTTTAAGTGTAGCATGTCCAACAGCTCTGGGTTTGACATGGCCCTGTATGTTAAGCAGAGATCGCCTGGTAGACTATATGCGACAGAGTATAGCTGGAGTTGTTTAAGGCGGTCAGCATAGGGCATCTGCTTTAGGCCTGTGATTCTTTTAGTGAGGTACTTCTGCAGCCTTTCCAGTTGCTGCAGATGTCTAGAGAGGTACACACCAAATGGGGCGATGTATTCTCTAATGGGTCTAATGAGGGATGAGTACAGTGGGACAATGACCTCCTTTTTTCTGGATGAAAAGCCCTTAGTGATGAGGTGTGCCACATAGAAGGATTTCCTGACTGTTGTAGCGATGTGGTTATTGAAGGTGAGACCACTGTCTACCTGTGTCCCTAAGTCTCTTATCACACTTTCAGTGTTTAGTGTACTGCCACCTATGTGTGGTAATTCACGGGTACATGTTTTTTCCCAAAGGGGAAAGCTATACATTTCTTGGCATTGAGCTTGAGCCCATGGCTCTGGCACCAAGCATCTGTTTCTGTAAGGCCCTTTTGTAGAGTATCGACATCATTTGGGGATTCAATAATGGCTCCCAGTTTGCAGTCATCTGCGAACTTTGTTAGCCAGAGTCCCTTAGTGTTGGCCTGTACTTCAGACAAGTAGATGCCAAACAAGAGAGGTCCCAGGACTGAACCCTGAGGTACTCCACTTGTCTGGAGCTGGATTTGGAGTCAGCTACTTTTACAGTGTGGGTTCTGTCAGTAAGCCAGCTGGCAACCCATCGAGTGATGTACGGATTAATGTGCAGCTTAGTAAGTTTATCTATGATTCCAGTGTGGGGGATGGTGTCAAATGCCTTGGTGAGGTCCAGATAGGCTGTGTGGACTGCCTTACCCTCGCCCATGGCTCTGGAGACTGATTCGAAAAAGTCAATCAGGTTCAGGAGACAAGATCGGCCCTTAACACACCCAAACTGGGTGGGGTCCAGTGTTTTAAGGTTACCAATAAGTTCCATGATAATACGTTCCATGGCCTTGCAGATCAGGCTCATCAGACTGATGGGGCAGTAGTTCCCGGGATCCAAGGTGGATCCCCCCTTGTAGAGTGGGATAACTGTAGCTGTGCGCCACTCAGTGGTCATGAAGCCTGAGGTGAGGGTATGATTAAACATGACACTTAGGTGAGGTGCCAGTTCATTTTGTAGTTCATATAGTACACAGCCCAGGTTGTCATCTGGTCCCATGGATGCTGTATTCTTAGCTTTGGAGAGTGCGTGTTTTACCTGTGTGGCCATTATTACCGGAATTTGGCAATCTTCCAGTATTGAGATGGGCCATTTAGCGGGTGAGAGGGGGTGAAGTTGGCACGGAATCAATCTGCCAGGATACTGGCAATATCCTTGGGATCAATATAGTTAATGCCATTCTGTTGTAGCTCACAGCAGATCTGAGCATTGCGATTTA
Organism: Protopterus annectens; assembly: GCF_019279795.1. NCBI lineage: Eukaryota > Metazoa > Chordata > Ceratodontiformes > Protopteridae > Protopterus > Protopterus annectens. The sequence continues at coordinate 720,777,297 of NC_056735.1, read as the reverse complement.
GATTCTTGACATAGGTATGGACTGCCTTGTGGTTGTCTTTGGAATCTTTGGCAATTTTATTTTCGTAACTAGCTTTGGAGGATTTTATGAGGGATCTCAGCTTCTTACTGAGGCTGGTAAGGGAGTTTTTTTGCATCCTGGGATTTTCCTCTTTTCTGCAAGTTTCTTCCTTTTGTTGTAAAATTTGTTTATGGCAGGGGACCACCAGATTGGCTTCCTTTTTTTGGAGGAGTGCATCTTGGTTCTATTTGGGATGGCAAGATTCATGCATGAGTGCATGTGCTTGTACAGTGCCTTAGTGTAGGACTCAGCAGTCGAACTTTCAGTTCCCGTCTACATGGGTGTCATGAAGTTTGTAATTTCTGACTTGAGTAGCATAAAGTTGGCTTTGGAGAAGTTTTTTATGGAGGTTTCCTTACTGGGGGTGGGGGTGGGATGTGGATGTTAAGGGTGATTAGCTTATGGTCTGATCTGACAAACGAGCGGGTGACCATAGGCATGGAGCATCGATTTCCCATCCTGGTAATGACCAGGTCTAGGCTATTGGAGCCCCTGGTGGGACTATTTATTAGCTGATACAGGGCATTGGAATTTATGAATTCCAAGAACCGCTGGGCAAAGGTGTTGGTACACGAGTAGTTTTCCCAGTTAATGGCAGGGTAGTTGAAATCACCCAGTATTAAAAAGTGTTTGGTTGTATATTAATATTTTCCAGTAAGTTTAGAAAGGTGTAGTAAGAATCTTGGGGCATGGTGGGGGATCTGTAGCAAGCTACAATTTGGATTGCAGTCTTACCTAGTGTTAGTTGCACCTGGAGAATTTCAGACGCATTGTGTTGGGCAACTAACCTGGTGGTGTGAATATCCTTGGTGAATATGGACACTCCTCCACTTTTAGTGTTTCGATCCTGGTTTGGTGGTCGAAAAGTGTGGTAAGAGTTGTAGCCTGGTATTGCAGGGGTGCTCTCTGGAACCTTGAACCAGGTCTCAATTACTGCACAGATATCGATGTTCTCCATTTTTAGGAGTGCCTCTGGAGACTGCATTTTGAGGTGTATACCTTTTTACCCCATCTGCTTGGATCTGTGCATAAACTGAGACTGAAGGTTTGGTGGTTTACCCCATCTGCTTGGATCTGTGCATAAACTGAGACTGAAGTCTTGGTGGTCTGCTGCCCCTGGGCTTGGGCTGAGAAGGCCTGGAAGGGACTGGAAAAAACAGTTTTTTGAAGGCCAATGCCTACTGAATCTAAGTGGCTGTACTTGTAATAAATCTCTTAACAGTTTGCACAGATTTAGCTTTCTCCTCCATTCTTTTGAGGACTTCTGCTTTATTACCAAATAGGCATTCTTGATTTAATGGTTCATCCAGTAATTTTGCTTTGACATGATCTGGCAAGTTCTATTCCTTAAGCCAAGCATGTCTTCTAAGAACAGACCGAGTGACAGCAGCCCTGCAAGATGCTTCTAAAGCATCAAACTCACATTGCAAAGTACGTTTACCAACTTGGTTAGCAGAATGCATTAGCTCTTGTAAATCTTTGTGTTCTGCACAATCAAGAATCAACAACATTTTTTTTTAATTAGCTCCATAATATGCTGCTGATACTTTAACATATGGAACTGGCAATTTAAAGCCCTAATGGCAAGCATAGCAAAGATGTATACCTTTTTACCTCATTTGTCTAAAGCCCTGGAATCCCTGTCTGAAGGGGTAGGATTTTTGAAAGTTGTAGCATTAATGCCTTTAGGTCCCTGGGAAATGGTCTCTGGATCCGTAGTAGAATTCCTAAAAAGGAATTTGTGGGAGTCAGGCACTCTATAGTACCTGTCAGGTTTCCTGGGAGCTGGGGGCAAGGTATCAGGGGATCAGGGGTAAGGTTGGATTCCAGGAAGACATCATCTACAATTTCCAGAACAGGCGGGATAGCTAGAGGCCTGTGCTGAGGCAAGCTTAAAAATTCCGAGTCTCTTTTTGGACTGGGAGTAGTCCTGGCTCTCCCAGCGGAAATGCTCTCTAAGGGTGTGAAGGGTTTCACCAAAGGAAAAATCTTCTGGAGCGGAAGCAGAGGGAATGGAATCCTCTGCATCAGAATCCTCATAAGTAGATAAGGGTATGTCCTGGAAATCAGAAGGATCAGAATCATCAGATTCCTGATCAGAAGAATCAGAAGGAAAATCAGTTCGGAGTCTTTTTGAGGGAGAAGGTTGACTTCCTCTAATTAAAGTAATGTGGTCCTCAGCCATCTCAGCCATTCTAATCATTTGTTTTTGTGGCATGTGGGCCTGAGAATGCGCTTTGGTCATTGATTTCCTAGGCGTAGTGCGAACTTTATGCCTGAGAAATTCAGTGTTTTTGGTTTGAAAGGAAGTCTTCAGTTTACTATGAAAATCAAAAGGCCTGAATACACCCTCAGAAGCCGGTGCCTGCACAGCGGCTTCGGACACATCCAAGGTAGAGACATCCGCAGGTTCCACAGTCGAAGAAGCATCTTGCAGCATACCGGACTCCGAATGGGTCTCAGTAGAGACCTGCAAATCTGTAGAAGCAGGTATCAGGGGCTGCAAAAGCGCCTCATTGAGTACAGGCGGACTGGTGACTAGCTTAACGTTAGCGTCATCGGCAGCAGTCTGTCTCTGTCTTTATCCTTTCGTTTTTTCGGAAGATCGGTAGTCGGATGGCTTACCAAAGCCATTTCGGAGTACAGAGATCGAGAGCGAAAGAATTTAGCTACAAAAATTGCCCAATGACGAATAGGTCGGGCGTTGAACAAGGCACAAAACTGACAGCGAGGGATGTCGTGGTCTGGACCTAAACAGGTGATGCAGTAAGAATGAAAATCTCTGTGAGGTATTTGCTTTCCACAAGCAAGACAATTATTAATTTTTTCTGACATCAGAGCAAGAAAAAAGGATCCCCAATGAGGTACTTATCTTTTAGAAGACTTCAGGTCTGAAACTCGAAAAACGAAAATTTCAGGAGTCGGCCAACCAGCACTTGCAAACTGCTTCTGCTTCAGGCACCACACGGCAAGAAAGATTGATGTAATGGCATTGGCTGCATGTTTTATACCCCTGACGTCATGGAAGAAGCGACAGCAGCCAATGCCGAAATTCCAAGACTCTGGTATTCAGGCTGGCTGAGGGCTACCTGCAGGCAAGTAACCCAAATGCGATGACTGAAACAGTGAAACACAAAGAACATGGTAGAAAAGGAAGAGTGCTGAAAGGGTAAAAGGAGAAGAGACGGAAGCAAGGGCAAACATGTTTCCACAGGAATAGAAATAGGTAAAAGCACTAGGCAAGCTGCACTTGCAGGCCGTTTTAAGCCTAGTCATTTTTTTCTCAAAGGTGAGAATAAAAACATTGTACCTTGTGTCTATAAGGTAAACACCTTAACCATTATGCACACCCCCCAACAGACTGAAAGGAGCAATATGCTCACAAAAGGTTAGGACGACAGTGGATGGGCATAGACAGTGGTGGACAGGTAACGAAAGGGAGGGCTGGATAATGAGCAATGTACGGGTAAGATAAACAAGGGAGGGAAACACCTTGCTAGAGATATTGTGGCATCAGGTCAGCTTAGAGGGCAAAACACCCATCCACCAGTCACCTAAGTGTCTCATGTCATAAGCAGACTATGCTCTTGGTGGCATGAAGACTGCGAATTGGTGGTCACATGACTCCACAAAAAATGCCAAAACACAGTGCTAAGGTGGACATCCAGTTGCTCACAATACCTCAGTAAACACCAGCCTCAGCAATTGATGTTGACAGACAATGAGAGACACCTCTTGGCCACAGTCAGAAAAGAAGCCTATGCTCCCCTCCTTAGTAGTGATATCACAGGCCACCAGCAATCTCTGCAACTCATCCTCAGCAGAGTGACCTCTGTCATCCTACTGACAGGCAGACCTGACATACTTGTGGCAGAAACTTTGGCCAGCACGGGTGACCTCTGCAACTCCACCACAAATTGACCTACAAAAGGACAAGAGAAAGGGAACACCATCAGTGCACACATATGGTTCACAGTGCAGTTTTACAGTAGATCAGCACACATGGCAGAAGTACCCCACTTCATGGAGACTAGCTCCCACATTTTGCGACATCCTGCCATGTTAAACTGGCACTGTAAAATAAATTATGTACATGTCAGTTTACACATATACCAGGTAACAGAAAAGAGACAAACTAATGTTTACAGTACACATTCAGCTGTCTTTCCAACCCCCCAGCCTCTACCTCTCACTCTGAAGCAGGTCAGGGTGGCACTGCTGCAAATCTCTGTACCAATACGGCTTTCCAGAATAAGGTGATGCCAAGGACACCACTCACCACACTGGAAAGGTAAGGACAGGCATCACCCTTGTGGAACTGGTCACTGTATTCCTCGAGCAGGCATTTAACAAAGTCCCTAAAAAGAAAGACTAAGCCTGTTTTGTACTCCCTAGGACACTATACTAGAGCCTTGCAGTTCACAGCACCTAGGGAAATCATGTCCACTCAACTCTACTTCACTCAAGCAGAAAAATCGTAGCCTCATGCACATGGATGCTGAGTAGTGCCACTGTGCTACAACTCTACACAGGTTGCATGCATGAGCACAGTAGATGGAATATCACTTCTTTTTCAGGTGTAGTAGCACAGATGTAGTATGGTACTGACTACATTATTTTTACACCAGTTTTGTTTAGCAAAAATTCCAGATTTTTCATGGAGAAAGAATCATCACTAAAAAGCACAGCTGTTCAAGAAAATCTGTTATAGTAAATGGCCAACTGATAGGATTACTGCATCAGGAGGTGGTGCTGCGGTAGCGTTGTCACCTCACAGTTAGACGTTGCACGTTCGATTCTCAGTTAGAGCGTCTTCTGTGTGTCGACATGTGTGAATGGGCGTTCCTTTGTTGAAGGTTGTGCATTAGGCCCAGCAAGCCAGCACGTAAAAATCTACTGCCAATCATTAGCGGACCGGAGTTCCGCTGTGGCGACCCCTAACCGGGAAAAGCCAAAAGACAGTTATGGGATATCAGCTGGGAGGTGGACACCAATACACAAAAAATACAATACCTGTAGGACATCCTCCAATAATCACTGTGGAGATTCTACACTCCCCATCACAAACAATGGAATGGTGTTCTGAAATTTATGTTGGGGGGGCCAGCATCTGATGACGAGTGTAGGGCCAGGTGTTTGTTCTGGTGGGATATGTTACGGGCCACACCTGGACTGCATCCCGCCTTATCTTCAAAGTCTTTGGATGACATTGTTGAGAGATACTGCAGCTAGCAACAAAATTATTTGGGCCTAGACAGAAGATACAGTGGATGGGGAAATTTTTATTTGGCATTTACTGCTTACAAACACACGTGGTAGCTTTCAAAGTGAACATATTCTTACACCTCCATTGCTGGTAGTCCATTTCCTGGAGTTTTGTTCACAAGCAATCAACAATTTTATCACCAACAACTCAATGCTCTTTAAAGGTCTGCACCAATGGCAGATGACTGCCACACTCTCAAAGTGAACATATACACAGAAATAAAGAACTAAAGATGGAGCAGATTGGTACCTCCTACATACCAGAAACATACTGATGTCTGAGGTAAGGTAATGTCAAGCCCAGCCATGGGTGATAGCTATTTAGCTTTGAGGCAGGCCAAAAGTTGGACTCGGCCAGTAGCAAACAACCCTGAAAGTTAAGAATATCAACAGTGGCCTCAAAAATATATGTCTCACTATAAACTAAAAATGTTATGGGAATATGTCAAAACATTTTGGAGATACAACTCTTAATATGAACAGTCCCAGTCAGTAATAAGGGCTCATCATTGCTGAAAATGGCATCGGGCGGCCACGGTGGTGCAGCGGTTAGCGCTGCCACCTCACAGCAAGAGGTTCTCCGGTTCGATTCTTGGCTGGGGTGCCTTCCGTGCGGAGTCTGCATGTCCTCCCTGTGGTCATGTGGGTTTCCTCCGGGTGGTCCGGTTTCCTCCCACATCCCAACGACATGCAGTAGGTAGATTGGACACTCCTAATTGGCCCTAGGTGTGAGTGTGTGCGTGTGTGTGCCTTCTTTGGAAGGTTGGGCGCCGGGCTGGCAACTCGACACCGTAAAACTCCACTGCCAATCATGAGTGGATAGATGATCTGCTGTGGCGATCCCTAACCGGGAAAAGCCAAAAGAAGAAAAAGATTACTGAAAATGGCATCACAATAAATAACACAGCATACTTAGTAATGTACTATTTAACACTGACAAATTATTTTCCTTCTTAAATATTGTCTTTTATCTCAATCACAACTTTCTCTTCCCACATTCACCTTCGCTATGTTCCTTATTTTAATATTCTCAAGGGAAACATCAACTTGCTCAAAACCATTTAAATCTCCTTATAAAAATATTTTGGTTCAGCTGTTTACCCAACAAATCATATACTATTGCTTATTTACCTATGTTTGCATGTTTATGGTATGTACTGTCTCAAGCAATAATCATCATGTTCTAACTATGTAACTAACCTTCTTGATCTTTTCTCCACAACCCTCTTCAAAAAAGGAGAAATTGCTCCATCGTACCATCTTAGTTAACAAAAGCAAATAAATAAAATTAGTAGCAAAGTGTTAATATTCCAGGATGAACTTGACCTTACCTAAACAAAGTCACAATAAATTATAGTAGCAAAAGCCCTGGCTGTAAAACTTTTCAGAAAAGTTGTCTCCATAACAGAAATATTACTAGCTACAAGGGGTACTGCAAAGAACCAATAAAAAAATAGCTGGGGTTTGATGGGGCAAGCATCCTTACCATCAAATCTCAGGGATGAATTTTATTTTATTTTACATTTGTTAAGTAGGGTAGTGCACTAGTCTGTTTTCAGGCCCAGCCTGGGAAATGACAAAGATCAAAGTTGCAATTTACTTAGGAAAAAGTTAGTAATATCATCACAAATGGTGCTATTAAAGGTAGAAACAAGGTTACAATATACAGGCCCCTCCCCCATATGAGTACACATATTTCCTTCTTTATATTAATTCCATATTAATAAGAGGAGAGGGTCGAACACTATCACTCTCAATAATCAATGAAAAACAAGATTGCAGAACGATTACATAAGAAGCAAAATTTGCAAGTGTGCCTGTCATTTGCTCTTGAATTAGCTTGTAGTGACTAGTGCAGGAAATAAATACTTTAGCCAGATGATTTTACTTGTAAAATGAACTCCTCTTACTATGATGAAAAGCTAATTTAGGAGAAAATGCTTATATAAAAGCAGAACACTTCCTTCTGCTGCGCTTGGGCAGCCTGCAAGGGGGAGGGGAATCTCTTTCAGACGAAGAGACCCATTTTCTCCTGTATGGTCACCTCATCACATCTCTGGAAAACAAGCCAGCCATTTTCTCTTGAACTGTTACAGTCCCCCCAAACTAGATCTGAAGTGCTTGATAAGCAGCTGTTCTGTTTTTGCCTGCAGCAATGGAAAAGGTAAAACAACCAATCAACCACAAACAGGTAGCAACCACAACCATTTTTGTCCTAACTTGATATACTCACTGTTCAACAACAGCTGGGGTTAGCTGCACAGGAGGGGGGTGGGATCCTACACATAAACAAATCAATATCCATCCTGTACTGTCTGTCAAGCATAGCCACCTCTGCTGATTCCACAGTTCACTGCTGAAGTACATCAGACATAAATTATGTTAGCGAAGATTCCCCTCCCACTCTCTTCTACATGTGATGAACCGGAAATAAATTCCTGATCAGACTGTTACAGAAAAATAAATTGTTGTTGCCAAAAGCTATTTACATCAGGCAGGTCTTAACAGTCTCTCATGACTCAGAAAACACTTTGTCTAGAACATTGTAGCAATTACTTTAATGAAAGTCTGCAAGACAATTAAAGAAAATTCTCAAGGACACTACATCAAGTAAATACAGACAAATCAACTGTGTCATCACACCTAAAAAAAAAAAAAAAAAACATGGAAAGGTTTAAAGACACAATTCAACACACCACAATGATTTCAAACACTGTATTCTGTTCGGACGACTACCCATCCCCCTGATCTGGACAGACTCCTTTGTAAAGGTTCTGACATCAGCAAATGGCAGCTGCAGGGCTGTCATGCCACAGCAGCTTCCCGGGGTAACAGCTTGTCAAAGCAGGCTGTAATTCAGCACCCTAAACACTATTACAGAAGACATGGGCTGCTCTTTTAACCCATATCCATCAAAATCAACTGCTTGGAAGAAATTATCCTACTTCTTGCTACTGCAAGATGACAGCAACAGACAAACAGAAATTGGAAGTTCAGACCTATTAAATAAATACATTCAGTCTCATTATTTGGCTGCATCAGGTGTTAAATTTACTTTATTTGGTAGGAAGAAAAAAAAATCATAATAATATTCCATTTTATCCAGTAAACTGACATGTAAACACTGTGTTTAAATCTGAAGCTTTGTTTTGTAAGGAACATCAAGAGATCCACAGCAGCACCACCCACACACACACACACACACACACACACACCAATATTCTGTTATGCAACTCTTAAAAGGGAATCCCCTCAGCAGTTAAACGTAAAACAAAAGTTTCTGCCTAGCACTTCCTGTAGTTAGTAGGCTGTAGCTTGTTTCAAATATTTCAGTCTGGCACAAAACTAAGTATAGATGCTGGAGAAGAACAAATGCATCATCAGGGATGCATGCTCACATTATCAGATACACAAAACATTCACGTACTGATATCAATTGTAGGGAAACTGATGATCCTATTAGGGTCAGAGGCCATCCAAGCTTTTTGCTTTGTTTCCACACAACAGCTCTTATTTAAGTGTTAAGGGCCACTCATTCCTTGCCCTTAGGAAGTCTTTTTCCCACCCCCCAACATGTCTAAAGTATGATTCAGTACTACAACTCGTTCAGTGCTAACAAAGTACGGGGTCAACAGGTCAAGAATGGTCAAACTTGCTTTTCTTTCTAAAAATAACTAAGATCCATTCTCACCTGTCTCTCATATTAAAATAAAAAAAAAAACAGCTCAACAAAGAGCAAAAAAACTCAGAATTTTACTAAACATTTATAGCAAGGAAAATTGTAAAAATGCTTGAAGGGTAACAAAAGGAAGAAACCATTGACCATGCTTCTTAAAAAGAGTCTTGCTTGTTTCTGGTACAAAAGCTAAACTTAAATTTCCATATCCACTGCTTCGGCACTTGTTTTTTGCTACATTAATTGAGTGTTTCTATGTTAAATATTTAAACTTTTTGACTTTTTTAAAAATCTTTCGTTAGAACTGCCTTGGCTCCTCCACCTTAGTGATAGTAAAGTCATTTGTCTGGCCTGGAGACGTGTAAAGGAAAGAGCAGTGTGTTATTTTTGATTGAGCACAGGGCCTTTTTTTTTTTTTTTTAATCAAATCTCCTCTGCTTTTTAAACATTGCAGTGGCACAACACTTGGCTTATAACCTACAAGCAAGCTAAGACTTGCATTACAATATCCACTGTTGTGGTACTTGATTTCCACTTTGTTTTTGTCACGGATGCATTAACTGTTTCTGTGTTGAATATCTGTACTTTTTGACCTTTTTTTACAGTCTTTTGTTAGAACTGCTGCTCTCTGCACAGCAGTGCCTAGCAGTGATTTATATAGACACCAATGTCTCACAGTGTAAATTTCCCTAAAAATATCCTTCCTGTCTATACAGATTTTTTTTTAACTACTAGAACATCTAGTTTGCATACAGCTGAGCATTGCTCATCATATGTTACTTGTGTTAACAACCTATTCAATATTTAAATTTCCCTCACTTCTCCCTGGTAGATCAGTAGCTATGCACTTTCCAATTCTCTCTGTGGCCAGTGTGATTGTGATGGGTATTCTGAGGCATTGTAGCAAATGTCTCGTGTACACGGACAATCCACGTATTATTAATAAAACAAAAGTATATGCGAGAGGTGCAAATACACAAACGTTGGAGGAAAAACTCTCATACAACCAAAACTAATTCTATAGAGGTTGTCAGAGACACTTGCACCATGCCTCTGCAAACAGTAAAGACCCTACACATAAAACTACTTATGCTTAGGCACTTACAGGTTGTTGTTGTGTCTTTCAGCTTTTCCCAGTTAGGGGTCGCCACAGCGGAACTCCGGTCCGCTAATGATTGGTAGTTGACTTTTACTTGCCGAGTTACCAGCCCTGACGCACAACCTTCAACGAAGGTATGCCCATTCACGCACGTCTCCACGCAGAAGATGCTCTAGCTGAGAATCGAACCGGACAGCGTCTTACTGTGAGGCGACAACGCTACCGTAGCACCACATGCTTAGGCACTTACAGGTATCCTTCCTAAAACACTAAGACCCCCTACACAGCACAATCCAAAAAGGGTCTTCAGCCATCGCAATCACTTCATTAAAACACCACCCACAGTTACACAAGTAACACTTGCATCCAATGCCTCTTCTGCTAAGCCCTTAAGGCAAACCAGAACACAGCCACATTTCCTGGTCATTGATGATTCTATAGTGAAGCACACCAATGTCCCCCATTGCCAGACTGAGTAAGGAGAGAGTCACAGTTAGCGGCTCTTCCGGGGCTAGGATCCGTCAAGTCACACAGGCACTCAGGTCACTGAACCACAGGTACCAGTATGACTATTACAGTTCATGTGGGTGTTAACTTGACCTGAGATGTTCCTCCCTTGAATACAAGTGAGACATGATCGAGTTCACTGATTGTCTCTCTCAGGCAGGTATGAGCTACTGAGCAGCACACTTCCGTCTCCAAGGATAATGCCACATTACAATAAAAAAATAATTGAATTCAACAACTGGCTTAGCTGCTGGTGTCAATCCAAGGGGTAAGTACATATTTGATGGCATGGGAGAACACGGCTGATAGACCTTGCTGCTTTGCGAGGGCTGATCTGCACTTATCCTCTCTAGGCATTCGGACATTGGCAAGGGCCTTTTCCTCCCGCATAGTGCCTTTTTTAGGCAATGCAAACTGATAAAACCTCTGACTTAACTGAACCTATGAAGGAATATCTGAAGTTGGTACTGCTCAATGCGAGAAAAAAAAACTCCATTGCAAGCCTTCCTCTCACTGGAGAATTTAGACATCTGTGTAGTAACCAAGACATGGTTTAAAGTCACGGAGAGTATCTCAGCAGTGCAAGGTTATAATGCTTTTTAAACCTTTAGACCAGTTACTGCAAAAGAGGGAACTAAAGGCAAAGGAGTCCGAAACTATATTAAAAACAATCTGACATCCACACTAGTTAAAGTGTATGACCCAATGGAACTCATCATAAACAGGGTCTCACACCACATCCTTGCCACATACAGGTCCTACTCCATGTCCCATAAAACCCATGCTACCTATCTCAATGTATTATAGTTCCTCACTGTTCAACCTAGTATGATCTTCATGGGGGATCTCAACTACCCCTCTACAGATTGGGAATCCTACTCCACTTCCAATGCACAAGCCCAGAGATTCCTAAACTTCATTAATACAAACATTCTGGAACAATTGGTCCATTCTCCTACCAGGGGTACAAACATTCTCAACCTTGTACTCACGGATATGGGTGAGCGATGTTCCTCATCCAATGTAATATTCCTCACTCATCAGACCTGACCATGAGGCAATAGTGCTTGAAATAAAAATTAAATCTGGCAACCCAGTGAAATAAAAAACCTTTAGGAACTATTCCAAGGCTACCCTCTCTCTACTAAGCAACACCTTAGCTACATTTCATGCATCCCCAAACCCATTAAACACCATATGCTGAGCTATTTACAAAATCCCTTACAGCCACACTGGTAAGCTGTATAGAGCAAGTTGTGCCCACTTGTATTAAGAATAAGACGAGCTCAAAAGACAAGCCACCCTGGTATAATCGCATTATCAATCTGTTATACAATAAAAGAAAAAAATAGCTTGGCCAAACATAGGAGGAACAAAGCCCAACACACTAAAAGCCCTCGACCAAGCTAAACAGGCAGCTAAGAGGGTTAATTAATACTTCAAAGACTAAATTTGAAGAAAAAATAGTTTCTGAAGCAAAAGACAACTACAAAGCTTTCTACAGCTACGTCCTTAACCTTAAGGGAAATACACAACAATGCGCAGAATGTATTGTAGATGGCATCTCCCACACTGAACCGAAGGCCTTGCCAACCTTTTGGCTGACAGGTTCAGCTCAAATTTCTCCCCTGTCCCCCCAGATAGTCCAAAGGAAATATCACATACTTGAATCCCCCAACCATTACTAGGGAACAGGTCATCAATGCACTTTCCAAGGTCAGAAACACTGCATCAATGGGCCCAATAACATCCCAGGATGTTTGCTAAACAGCATGAAACATGACCTCTGTTATCCACTTGAATCAGTTTTCAACTGCAGCCTACAGTTACGTTTTGTACCCAAGGAATGGAAGATGGCTACAGACATCCCCCTGCACAAAAGAGGTCCAACCTCCAATCTGGATAACTACAGGCCAGTAAGTCTGACCAGCTTCATATATAAGGCCATTCATCATGGACATGATAAACAAGGACATAGGTAACCTGCAAACGCTGAACCCATCACAGTTCAGCTTTGTTAAAGGAAGGTCATGTCTATTAAACCTGGTGAAGATCACCAAAGCAATGGATGAGGGCAAGACTGTGCACACAGCTTACTTCAACCTTGATACGATACCCCACTTGGGCATTATAGACAAGCTCACTAAATTAAGCATAATTATCACCCACTGGCTAGTCAAGCTGCTCACATATAGGACCCAGGAGGTTAAAATAGGTGAGGCCATCTCCACCAAGAGGCAAGTCACTAGCGAGTCCCCCAGGGCTTGGTACTGGACCCACTCCTTTTTGTCATCTATTTTTCTGAAGAGGAAGGAAACACTGAAGGATTATGGCTGAAAAAAATTGAGGATGATTGCAAGCTGGGGGTTATCGACTCCCATGCAGAAAATAGCATTCTTCACAGCTGCCCATCTCTGAGTAACACAGTGCCAAAGCCATGGTCTTAAATTCAAAGGTAAGAAATGCATAATTGTACCATTTGGGAAGTCGACCATCTCAGCTAATTACCATGTTGATAAAGCACCCCTAAGATCCAACCCAGTGTTCAGGGAAATGGACATGCATGTAGACAGTAACCTTACCGTCAACCACCATGTGACCACAGTAGTGAAGAAATCCTTTTGTTGCACAACTTATGAATAAGGGCATTGCATCTATGTCCAAAGAGGTCATTATTACACTGTACTCTGCCCTTATCAGAACAATCAGAGTAGTGTTCCCTTTGGTTTGTACATGACTAGGCATATGCAGCAATTAGAGTGCCTCACAGGTTCCTTACAAAAAGAGTAAAAGGCATACAAACCTGCTTTATGCAGAGCACCTTAAAGTCCTTTCCCTCTACTCAGTCTCCTATAGATTGCTGAGGGGCAATATATGCCTGGCTTACAAGGCCTCCGAAAACCTCACACTTATAACTCTCCTGCACATTTATAAGTCTAATAGTACCAGATGTATCTGGGAGTGTGGTGTGTTGGCGGACTTAAGTATTTTATGCAGGATGCACTGTCAGAGATGCTGTGTGGGCAGATTGGTGTGAAGAGGGAGATGATTTCCACACTCTAGTAATTGCTTTTTTGGCAGCCATCATAATTAGACACAGCAAGGCCTTACCATGTCTAGGCAATTCCTATTCTGTATCATAGCTCAGAAAAATCAACTATACTGAGGTAGTGAATATAGTAATAGAGATAAAACATCTGGAACTGAGATTTTTAGAAAAGGGTAGGAGCAAACTACATAGGTAAAATGGGAATTGTGGGAACAATACATACAGGGGAGGAATGAGGTTTAAGAGAAGGCAAGACTTAAATGAGCTATGTAATGTTTGATTGAAAATGATTTGGTAAATTATAAGTGATGTATAATGTTTGTAACTGGGGGTGTGACAGTATGGTTTGTGATGTAAAATGCTTGCAACTAAGATTGTGCTGGTGTGGTTTGTTTTCATTTACATAAATGTATGATTGTCTATGTTGTAAGTGATGGTTTAATAAAGATGATTCTTGTTTTTAAAAAGGGGGCAGGAACTGAATAATTTAAGTAATGCTGCTTAGGTTATATGATCTACTGCAATGTGAACTTGTTAACACAGTTCGATTACTTTTATGTAAATGTAAATTTGCCTGTGTCACAAGTGATAATTCAATAAAGGTGTAAAAAAAAAAAAGTACCAGAAGTATAAGGTCTAGGGGACCTGAACTTTGTCTGTGACATAAATAGAACATGTTAGAGAGAGACAGATGTGTATCCCAGAGACTGCCCTCCTATGGAACAGACTTCCCCATCCATGTGAAGCCGAGTTCATCTACTACCCAATTTAAGAGGAACCTAGACCAGTGAATGGGGAATAGGAAATTTACACCATGCCTGGCACCCATGTCCCTAATGGACTGAGGTAGATTATAAATGGTTGGCCTTCAATGTCCTATTTAGATACATGACATCATTATTCTTTCAGAAAAACTTGGCTAGGCTTAGAACCCCCCCCCCCCCCAGATCGTTAGCCTACTAGCAATCTATGGATCTCTGATTGTATCTCAATTGTATGTACTACACTAATATCCACACACCACTCAGTGACTAGCATTGCTTTATAAAATGAAAAATAAAAATTTTTTGCACCTTTTTTGTCTCCAGCAGCTGATGAACATCGGAAGATCCTGCTGCCCTTCCCCAATCATTGGCTCTACCTTCCCTTGAAGGCCTGTGAGGAGAGTAGTGTGACCTATGGTCCATGTCATATTGCTACTGTGCGTTTTACCTATTTTTTGTCACCATTCCATGTATATCCAGTAACACCTTGTAGGTGAAATGGTAGACTGCACCAATTTGCTCCCCACTTCTGCAAGGAGCTGATGTCAACATGCTGCCCAGCCTACCCTCAGAAAACACTTCATGGTTGTTTCCCAGCCTCCACCAAGGAAATTGAACTGCGTTGTGTGCCCAGTGTACAAGTCCCTCCATCATCCCATCCAGGTCCTCAGGTACCAGAGCTGCTAATTGATTCTGGGTCATCTGGGCTATAGTTACGGCTTTCTCTCTCTACACCACAGCGTCAGTTGAAAACTGTCATTCAAAAATTACGACAAAGACTAGACAAAGTAATTGGCATGTACACTGTAAATACAGACTGTCCACAGGAAAAAGTCTGGCAGAAACAAACCAAAAAGAAGTCCATGTAGCCATAACTCTTAAAAAAACTACAGCCACCATATCTCTGGCCTGAAAAACTGAGGAACAAAATGCCTGTAATAACAGGGTGAAAGACAAACATCCAATCTTTTCAAAGGCAAGCAAATACACACAGTATTATAAAAAGCAATAAAGAAAAAACTAATACATTTTAAAAGTCTCTTAGGGATGTCACGAAGCTGCAGGCATCCCTATGTAAACAAGTAAGGTAAGTGTGCACACTCCCAAGTCTATAAAGAAAAAAAATGTGGCAGAAAGCACACTTCCGCTAATGTACTGTGCAAGCTTTTCCATGTACATATCCCACACAAGTTCATGTACTACATTAGGAAATTGACTTAGCTGCTCAAGATGGTGAAAAGACACTACTCAAAGAAGGACAATGAAAATGCAATGCCATTGTTTAAAAGGGTAAGCATTTCTTCTTTGTAAATAATGACTTTGTATAATAGCAATAATCCACTCCTGGGTGTGGTTAATATCTGTTTAACCTTGGTTAGCTTTTTGTTTGTTCATTCTCATCTCAAAACTTGTGATCACACCTCATCAGAACTGGGTAAACCATCTAGTTATAGATTATTGTTAGATTATCCCAAAATTGTAAAATGGGATTAGCCATTCTGTCATGATTCTCAAACTGGGAAAGTTCACACTCAAAACTAAGAAAGTAGGTAGAGGGAGAAAAGGATGCAAGAAACCTAGCCAATTTTCCAGAAAAGGGTAACAAAAGTGTAATATCCTAAACTACTGCTGCTATTCTGCAATTTTAATATAAACATTTGCTATCTGCAATGTAAACTTTGCACAGTGCACTAACTTTCCATTAACCACACTATGCAGTCTATAGTGGTATGTAACAATGTACTCAAGACACTAGATATGGTCATATTAATTTCTCACTGTACTTGTACATGGATTTGTATTTCTGTATTTTCCACAACTAAATAAATAAGCACTCAATCTGAGCAAAATATATAAATAAAGCACTGCTTACATCTCAAAAGATACTCAAAGAATGACTAAAACAATGAAGAAAAAAACAAAATACAAATTAACCCTGTATTGTCGGAAACAAACTACACAAAGAGAAGCAACTATGGATGAAACAAAATTATGTCAGAATGACTGCCCTCATCATGTTTTTCCTAGCTACACTTCAGTTCATAAGAAGCTTCCAGAATGACTGGAAAAGCATTTTTAAAAATGGTAGCAAGGTTGAAGCAAATAGTGACGGTTAAAGATCAGCAACTCATATTGGCGCATAGATGGTTCTACACATGAAAAAGGGTGTAGAAAGAAAAGCAAAAGTAAGGTGATAAATGTAGATGTTCTTAAGTAGTAAAGAGGTGATACATACCTTCTGGGAATGTTAGTAGGTAAGGCACCTCTTGGATGAAGAAGTACAATGATGGAAAAGAATACGGGGTATGCAGAACAGAAAATACCATGGAACTTGACCTACTTGGTATAGACACACACACCAGGAAAAGATACAAATAAAAAAATAAGAAAACATATGTTAATATTGGCGTAAGGAATGAAAGTGCGATATTGAGATACAATAAAGGAAAGAAAGACTCACTGGTAATTAATGTACAAGAAATTTATATGATTACCCTACCGAGCAATCAAGGAACTGAAGTTAAGAGAAAGCAAGAAAGAAGTAAGCTTGGAGGAAAACTAATCCATCTCATCCATACAAGTAAACCACAAAAAAAGTCACCTGCACCAAAGTCACTCTGCCAATAAACAAGATATAAATCCAAAAGGCACAAAAGGCGGGAGACACCATGCCAAAACTTGTAGAAAAACAGCGAATATTTATTAAAACAATAAAATAAAAAGTGCACTGCTAAGCGCTTTCAAGCTAACAAGCCCTTCATCAGATGGATAGATCTGATGAAGGGCTTGTTAGCTTGAAAGCGCTTAGCAGTGCACTTTTTATTTTATTGTTTTAATAAATATTCGCTGTTTTTCTACAAGTTTTGGCATGGTGTCTCCCGCCTTTTGTGCCTTTTGGATCCATACAAGTAACAGAGAAAGATGAGATAAAACAGCATCAACCGTAAGAGATAAGGAATGGAAAACGCACCCAAAACAGAAGACAGAACAATGGCAGTAAGGTGGACAAAGAAACAGTGAGGGAAAATGGAGTGAAGAAATCTGTGGACAAGAAAGTACAGTTGTGTACACTTACCATAAATGTAGATGTTCAAGTGTATTCACTGTTGCAGTCATCAGATTTGGGTGATCTCCTTGCAGTAGCCTTCAGTCGGTCTGATTATCAAAGTCTTGGGTCCTGCATCGGTTGCTGTCTCATCTTCTATGATGTCAGGTCGTCAGGGGTATAAAGCATGCAGCCGACACCATTATATCAGTTTTTCTTGCCCCAGATGTCAGGTGCCCCCCTAATGGGAAGCAATAATATATATATATATATATATATATATATATATATATACACACACACACACACACACACACACACACACACACACACACACACACACACACATCTTCAACAAAAAAGCAAATATACCAAAAAGCTTTTTAAGCACAGTGAAAAAGGAATAGAGGCATAGCCAAAAAAGTTAGAGGCTGGAGGGAGGTAACCAGGACTGCAACAGTGAATACGCCCGAACATCTACATTTATGGTAAGTGTACACAACTGTACTATGTTCTTCGTGTTTCACTGTTGCAGTCATCACATTTGGGTAGATTCCCAGAGCTAAGGATGGGAGGAGGAATTTAAATAGCATTAGGACCAGCTATAAGGCCCCTGGAAGACTGCAGTAGCAAAACCAGCCCTGTATTTAGAGAAAATTGGCAAATGGTAATGCTTGGTGAAAGTATGTACAGAACTCCAGGTAGCAGCTTCTAGGATGTCTCTGGTAGGGTCACCTCTGAGAAAGGCTGTAGATGTAGCAGATGCAGCCCTGGTTGAGTATGGTCTTATCCCCAGTGGGATAGGTTTTCTGTGGTGCTTATAGCAGAAATTAATGCAATGGCCTATCCATTTAGAAATAGTTTGCTTTGAAATGGCCTTCCCCTCTGCCCCTGCAGCAAATGCCACCAGCAATTGTTCAGATTTCCTTTGAGGTTTAGTCCTGTCCAAGTAAAATCAAAGTTGTCTCTGCACATCTAAGGACTGCAGTATCCATTCCCCTTTGTTCTGTGGATTAGAAAAGAAGGCTGGCAAATGAATGGACTGATTAAGAGCCACACTGGATACCACCTTGGGCATGAAGGATGGATTGATCCTGAGGGACACCCTGTCCGCATGAAAGATGATGAAAGGGTCCACTGCCATAACTGCCTGTAATTCAAATACCCTTCTTGCGGTTCCATGAAATGAATTTTAACTCTGCACTTCCAATACAAAGTTAAGGTCCCAGGATGGAGTTGGGGCTCTCCTGGGTGGTCTTAAGTTTTTGGCCCCTCTGAGGAACTGCTTGAGCAGTAGATAAGAGAAGAGAGGTGGTTCTGTGTTGTAATGAGCTGAAATGGCTGAGGCATGAATTTTGATGGAGGAAAAAGAAAGGCCCTTGTGAAGCATCTCAGTTAAGTATTGAAGAATCTGAGGTAAATTGGGCGCTGCTGTGCCCATCCCTTGAGTTTGGTTCCAGGAACAGAATCTTTTCCATTTTTCAGCATAATATTTTCTAGTACTAGGCCGCCTTGACTCCAAAATGACATCCAACACTTATTTACTGAGGGATGGTAACGGAGAGGTCAAGCAGTTAGCCAGGCTGCCAGGTTCAGGGTTTGAAGGTGAGGATGCAGAATCTGGCCCTCCTGCTGGGACAGCAGGGTAGGGGTCTGAGGCAGGTGCCAGGGTGCCAGTAGTGACTCACTGCGCAAGAGGGGGTACCAGTGTTGGCGTGGCCAGTCTGGTGTAATCAGTATCATCCTTGGTTTGTCCTGTTTGATCTTTAGTAGTACTTTGGAGAGGAGAAGCAGAGGAGGAAAAGCATAAACTGATAGATTTTTCCAGTTGAAGGACAGGGCATCCACTTTCCAAGCTTGTTTTTGGGGAGTCCTTGTGCAGAATTTGTCCAATTGGTAGTTCTGGGGGGAGGCAAAAAGGTCTATAAGTGGGATCCCCCATTTGTTTATCAACATGTTGAAAGTCTTTGGTTCCAGTTTCCACTCGTGTGGGTCCATGCGATTTCTGCTTAGTTCGTCTGCCAGTGTATTTAGCTTTCCTGGCAGGAAATGAGCCTGTAAATGCACTTGGTAGCTCAAGGCTGTGTTCCACAGAGCCATGGCTAGTCTGCAGAGGGGGTATGAATGGCTCCCCCCCTGCATGTTTATGTACGATATAACAGTGGTGTTGTCCGTTCTTACCATTAATTGTCCTGGAAGAATGTGGTCCTTGAAGGCTGTCAGAGCATTCTGTACAGCTAACATTTCTTTTTGATTGATATGCAGGTGCATTTGACTTGGGTTCCATTTGCCCTGAATGCACTTCCCTGCCAGGTGAGCCCCTCATGCATAATCAGATGCATCTGTTGTTAGGGTTTGGGCTGCAGGGGGTAGAGTGAATGGTAGTCCCTTGTTTTGGTGGCAGGCCTCTGCCCACCAAAGGAACTCTAACTGTAGGCAAGGTATGATAGGAATCATTGCTTCTAGATCCTGAGAATGTTGACACTATAGGCTTTTGAGATACCACTGTAGTTTCCTCATATGCAGTCTTGCATATGGAATTAGGAGAATGCAGGGAGCCATGAACCCCAAGGCTTGCAGTATTTGCCTTGCAGATAGCAGGGGTTTTGTGGCCATTAGTTTGAAGTAAGCTGTCAAATGAATTTGTTTCTCTGGCGTGAGGAAAGCCATCTGGGAAGCTGTGTTCAAGCTTGCTCCCAGGAATATAATTTGTTGACAGGGTACAAGATGTGATTTCTTTTCGTTTATGGTGTACCCCAGGCAACCTTGTGTACAAATGCCAGATGATTCAAAAGTATGTCCTGGCTTTCTGCCTGAATTAGACAATCATCCAGGCATGGGTATATTTGAATATTTCTTTGCCTGCAAAATGCAATGACTGGAGCTAGGCACTTTATGAATACCCTGAGCGCAGTAGATAAGCCAAAGGGCAGTCCAGACAAAGTACAGTTTTGTACCTACCATAAATGTAGATGTTCAAGTGTATACACTGCTGCAGTCATTACACTTGGGTTATCCTGCCGTCAGGCGGCTCCCCAGTCGGCCTGAGTTCCAAAGTCTTGGTCCGGTGTCGGTTGCTGTCGCCTCCTCCCTGACGTCAGTGCGACAGGGGTATACAAGATGCAGCCGATGCCATTTTCTTCAGTTTTTCTTGCCCCAGATGTCAGGTGCCTGTAAATAGGTAGGCAATTCCAATTGCTAATAAAACATACATAAGAAAAGCAAAAGACAACTTACAGCTACCAGCAAATACTCCCCATAGGTAGTAAGGGTAGGAGTCATAGGTACGTACCAGCCAGTAAGAGGGGAAGGTGGGAGGGTAACCTGGACTGGAGCAGCAGTGTAACACGATGAACATCTGACAATGCATGTAGCCTGCTTTGAAGCATAGGTATCTTCTGCAAGACTCCCTGATTGGGATGTGCAGGTAGGCTTCCTGTAAATCCAGTGCTGCCAACAAGGCATCCTTGCCTAGCATAGGAAGCAACTGGTGAAGAGTTCGCATCTTGAATTTTGGGATCACCAAAAAGGTGTTTAGGACTGAAAGGTCCAGGATAGGATGCCATGAGTTGTCTTTTCTGGGTACCAGGAAAAGTTTTGAGTAGAAACCTTGTCCCTTTTCCTCTTCTGGTACAGTTAGAATAGCCCTTATGTTTAAGGGAGACAGTACTTGCTTTTGAGCCTCTGCCCACTGATTTGGGAGTAGATCTGGCCAACCGTTTGGGGTTGGTAACGTGTGGAAGTGAAATCTGTATCCTTGGGGAAACTATATTTAAAACCCATTTGTCCTGGGTAATTAGTTCCCAGTTTTTTGTCTGCAGAGCAATCTTTCCCCCTAAAGGAGCAGTCAGTTGAGAAGGGCTTGGAAGTTTTAAAGTTAAGTCATTGGGACAGTTTACCACGGGGGGAGTCTTACTCCTACCCGATTTGGAAGTGGAAGTCCCCCACTGCTTAGTCCTGTGCGTACCTTGGGACTGAAGCCTGGGTGTTCTGCTGGCTCTGGGTTTGGACTGAGAAGGCCTGGAAGAGGCAGGAAAGGACCAATTCTTAGATGGCCAATGCCTACTAAATCTTGGAGGCTGTACCTGTAGGAAATCTTTAACAGTTTGCATAGATTTAGCTTTTTCCTCCATCTTTTTCAGTACTTCTTCAGCTTTGTTGCCAAACAGGCGGTCCTGATTTAAGGGAGCATCCAGCAATTTAGCTTTAACATGATCTGGCAAAGATTGCTCCTTAAGCCAAGCATGCCTTCTACGTACAGACCCAGTGACAGCATCCCTGCAAGATGCCTCTAGTGAATCAAAACCACATTGCAAAGTATGTTTTCCAACTTGTTCAGTAGAATGCATTAAATCCTGTAAATCCTTATTTTCAGCACAGTCAGGAATCATCATTTTCTGTTTAAGCAATCCACTAATATGCTGCTGATACTTTAACGTATGAAACTGGCAGTTTAAGGCCCTAATGGCCAAGGTTGCAGAAGTGTATACCTTCTTACCCCATCTCTCCAGTGCCATGGAATCTCTATCAGAGGGGGTAGGATTTTTGGCAGTAGTAGCCTTAATGCCCTTGGGTCCCTGTGAAATGGTCTCAGGATCTGGAGTAGGATTTTTAAAAATGAACTTGTGAGAGTCAGGAACCCTGTAATATATATCAGATTTTCTGGGAGCAGGAGGTAAAGAATCAGGGGCCAAGCTAGATTCCGAAAAGGCATAATCAACAATGTCCAGTACAGGGGGGACAGCTAAAGGCCTGTGTTGGGGCATGAGTAAGAAATCCCTAAGCCTCTTTTTAGAATAAGAGTAATCCTGGCTTTCTCAGCAGAAATGCTCCCTAAGAGTATGTAAAATTTCACCAAAAGAGAAATCCTCTGGAGGGGAAGCAGAGGGAACAGAGTCCTCTGCATCAGAATCCTCATAGGTAGATAAGGATAAATCCTGTTCATCAGAGGAAACAGAAATTTCAGAATCTTGATCAGAACTAACAAAGGCAAATTCAGTTCTAGGTGGCTTCCTCTGATTAAAGTAATAAGGTCTTCAGCCATTCTTATCATTTATTTTTTAGGCATAGAGGCCTGACCATGCAGTCTGGGTGTCGTTTTTTTAGGCATGGTTCAAGTTTTAGGCCTTGAAGAAGAAGATGGTGTTGGTTTAATATGCAAGTCAGTAGGCTTGAATACACCCTCAGAAGCCGGTGCCTGCACAGCAGCTCTGGACCCATCCAAGGTAGAGACATCTGCAGGTCCCACAATTGAAGCATCTTGCTGCATACTGTACTCCGAATGGGTTTCGGTAGAGGTCTGCGAATCTGAAGTAGTGGGTATCAGGGGCTGCGAAAGCACCTCACTGAGTACCGGCAAACTGGCGACTAGCTTAGGAGAAGCCTCGTCGGCAGCTTTCGACCTAGGCAGCCTGTTTCTGTCTTTATCTTTGCGTTTTTTCAGAATGTCGGTAGTCATATTGCTTACCGAAGACATATCTGGATAATTGAACAGAGTACCAAAATATTTAGAAGCGTGAATATACCGACGACGAATAGTTCACTGTTTAAATAAGGCATAAAACCGACAGCGAGGTACGTCATGGTCAGGGCCTAGGCAAGGAATACAGTACGGATGAAAATCTTTATGAGGTATTTGCTTTCCACAAGAAATATAATTATTGACTTTTGCTGACATTGGTTTAGAGCAAGAAAATTTTCCCCAACGGGGTACTTAGCTTTAGTTGAAGACTTCGGTTCTGAAACTCTAAAACAAAAATTTCAGGAGTTGGCCAACCGGCCACTTGCAAACTGCTTCTGCTTCGGGCACCGCACGGCAAGAAAGACTGATGTAATGGCATCGGCTGCATGCTTTATACCCCTGACTACCTGACGTCATGGAAGATGAGACAACAACCGACGCAGCACCCAAGATTTTGATAATCAGGCTGACTGAGGGCTACTGCAAGCAGATAACCCAAATGTGATGACTGTAACAGTGAAACTGTGGTAGATAGGCCACCTAGTACTTATCACTCCCACTGATAAGCTAGAAGGCTTCCCCTCTAACACAGAAGGGTCTAGGGGAAATCAGAAACTTTCAAAATAGTCCTGGATACTGCAAATCTGTATCTAGACTACTCTAGCAACAGGAAAGGCAGAAAACAAGCCAAGAACTTTTTTTTTATTTTTAGAAAAACAGTTAACATAAAAGACTAGCACTTGCAGTATGAAAAAATACAGTTAAACACCAATGAAATGCAGTAGATAGCAATGAAATATAGTTACTCAGTAGATTCCTTTGAAACAATATCTCACAAATCACAACAGTAATAGACAGCACTAACAAAGCAGCGATTCAGTAAAATATGGTCATCAATTTAGTGAGGCTACCAACAAGCAGTAATAAATATGGTAAACAGCAAAATGAAGTAGAAAGAGTGAAAGTTTTTTATAGTAGAAAGTGAAGAGACAGAAAAAATGAGATAATTCAAAGTTCATAAGCTAAAGGGGTGGGCCTTTGCTAAGTTCTCACTATAAACAGTAGAATGAGCTGGTGTAATGTCACTGGGTGGTGTCCAGTATCAACTTTATACCAGAGGCGGGCAACTCAAAGCCACCAAGACTACCACCACAATGGGATGGGTGGGAAAAACAGTTGTACTGATTACACAGATATGTATTAAAACACAAGTGCAGAAGACAATTGAAAATAAACCCTTTTCTTTTTCAAATATCACAGCAGGGCAGTAGGCCAGTCTCTCTGCAGCTTACAACAGCCTGAGAAAAAAACTGATGGTCGAATGCGAGATTGTTGTCAACCTGAGTGGTCTCTCACCACAGGTTATGAGCTTAGGGGGTTGCCGTTGATGTGGTAATCAGTAGGGAATCATCAGTAGGGGCCATGTTTTTACTGACTGGTATGATAATATATTTTTCTGTGTTTATCTTAAGGCCATGAGTTAGGCACCAGGCATTTGTTGCTGTGAGACCCTTTTGTAGTATGTTATCATTTGGGGAGTCAATGACAGCACCCAATTTACAGTCGTCTGCAAACTTGGTCAACCACAGGCCTTTTGTCTTTGCCTGGACCTCTGAGAAGTAGATGCCAAACAGCAGGAGTCCCAGGACAGATCCCCCAGGAACACCACTGGTGACAGTTCTGCTGTCAGAGGTGGAGGCACCTATTTTGACCTTGTGGGTCCTATTGGTGAGCCAGTTGGCCACCCACCTGATAAGACAGGGATTTACCCCAAGCTGTTTTAGCTTTTCGATGATACCCGAGTGGGGGATTGTGTTAAAAGCTTTGGCTAAATCAAGGGAAGCTGTATGTACTGACTTTCCCTCATCCAGTGCCTTGGCGACAGTCACAAAAAAGTCAACCAGGTTCAACAGCCAAGATCTGCCCTTGATGAATCTGTACTGGGTGGGGTCAAGTGCTTGGAGACTGCCTGCCCTTGTTTATGAGGTCCATAATAATACACTCCATGGCCTTACAGATCAGACTTGTCAACCTAACGGGGCGATAGTTTCCAGGATCAGTAGTGGCACCACCTTTATGCAAAGGGATGACAATAGCACTTCTCCAACTCTGCTGGAATGAATGAAGCCTGTACCATAGGCTATGGTTGGGGTCTATATCATATGAGCGAATCGCACAAATTGCGAACGCTCTAATATCGAACATACCGACCTCAAAGTGCTTTTTCTGAGATTGCGGTGCAGTGAAGAATGGGGATATTTGCCTTTCCTCACTGTAGTGCGATCTTGGAGTCGGAATATATATTTAATGGGGGGGGGGTGTGTGCAGCCCCCCACAATACGAAGTTCGAGGTCTGGTACGTTCGATATTATGAGTGTTCGCAATTTGTGCAATTCGCTCATATGATACAGACCCTATGGTTGCACAGGGTGCTCAATTGTGAGACTAGTTCTTGCTGGAGATGGTGCAGAATACAGCCTGGGATACTCTCAAGTCCCATGGAAGCTGTGTTCTTTGTCGTGGATAGGGCCTTCAACACTTGATTATGGAGATGTGAGATGCGGGACAAGTACTGGGGATGTCAAATGGGTCTTTTTGGGGGGGGGCAGGGGGGTGAAGTTTGTGCTGAACCTATCTGCCAGCTGGTTGGCTAAGTCAACAGGATCACTGTAAGTGGTACTGTTATGAACTAAATTCTGAAAAAACTTGGGCTTTGCCATGGAGGTTCCTGACATAACTGAAAAAGGCTTTGTGGTTAGTCTTTGTTTGAGAGGCTAGTTTGGATTGATAATTGACTTTGGAGGTTTTCACTAGTGATCTAATTTGCTTGTTGAGGCTAAGGAAGGAGTTTTTCCAATTTGGAATTAGTGCCTTTTTGCCCTTGGGACAACAGTTTCTTCCTTTTGTTGTAAAGCCTGTTGACAGAGGATGTCCACCAGATAGGTTTGTGTTTTCTTGAGGAGCAGGTTTTAGTTCTGTAGGGTATGGCAGAGTCCATACAGTTGTAGAAGTGCTTGTATACTGCACTGGCATACTGTTCTGCATATTTGTCTGCATCCTCTGACGGGGGCGGTATCTGTACAAAATCAGTTCGATATACAAATGACAATTCTTTACAAAATTCCAGCTAGCAGTGCTTGTATTATGTTACACATTCACTGCTCTACTTCTCTGGGCATAACTAGCAATACCTCAGATCATCACACTATTGATGATGCAGTTTCCGAGTCTGGTGGTGTCCAAAGGAGAACTGATATAACAGCATGCCACAGATGTGCTGCTAGTTTTTGTAATACTACTACAGCTATCACTAGTAAATTATACCTAAGCAGATAAGGCCTACCTCAGACATGACATTACTGATGTTAAGCATCATCATCATAATCTGAATCAAAATGCTACTATTTTTCATCCAACCATAAAAGTTATGATTTGAAGCACTACAGGGTTGTTCTCGGCTTGCAAATAAGCTGCCATTTCTCAGTGATGTACAGTAATTGCAGACATTGGGTATGTCCTGGACCATTATTCCCTTAAGGTACACTGGCAGTAATGATGTTGAGTCTATGTGATTGAGTCTACTGCAGCAGGTTGTTAAACGCCCCTGATTTTCTCTGCACAGCCAGTTTTTGATTTGCTGAAAACCCAAAGAAAAGTCCTGCAATGCTTGAAGTTAATTCCACTTGTGCTATCTGGGAATCAAATATCAGAGTATTTGTTGTAGCTGCTGTAGTCAATTACTTTGAGAGATTTAAATAAAAAGCTAATTTTTCTCATATTAAGGGTTCTGTGGCCCCCGTCTGATGATACCTTATGAATTACGTAATTAGTAATCTGCTTCAGCCTAAACTTTCACTGATAATGCTACTGTTGCTGACAATTACAATCATCAGAAATGAGTCAGAAATGCAAAACATTTTTAATTGCTGAAAACTGTGGCCACAAAAGCTCTCTTCCTCCATTCCTCTGGCAGCAGTTTGAAAATGGAGCAAAAGTAAAATCTGTACATCAAAGAATAACTTTTCTAGAACAATCGGAAAGTTTAGGTTGCAAGAACTTTTAAGTGCATCTATTTAAAAGTGTATAGGGTGAACCACCTGGCAGTGTAAACACTGGCTCTAGGTGATTTGGTCACATTGACTAATGCTGATGTGACACTCTAACCTCTTAAAAAAAATGGCGTTGATGATGCCTAGGCATCATATGGTCGCCATGATCATTCACCAAGTATTCTGCCTGTGTTTTACCAAAAAAAGGCTGATCTACCAGAAATGATTTATTATTGTATATATGACATCTTAAATTACTTGAGATGGTAGTGATGGCTTAATCAGAACCCTGTGATAGCTAACAGACTACCCTATGATTTTAATAAATGTAATTTTACTGTGTCAGTATGCTCACATACCACTACAAAAATACGAGAAAAATTAAACATTTAAATGAAAACATCTTAAAAGATGATTTTTGAAAAACATCTATTTTCACACATACACCAGACATGGCATCAGCACCATAAATGAGCTGATTCTCCTGCATGATTTTGTTTAAACAATGCTACTCTGGAAGTTTCACATCTTACAAACCATTTTAAAAAGGTTTTTATAATAAAACATGCTGAGGAAAAATGGAAATGGCCTGGTCCTTGTGTTTTAGTATCAGGTATGAGATGATAGGGGATCTGTGTTCATGAATTCTGACTAGAAAAACTGGTTGACACAGGTTACAGACTCTGCTAATTAGAAAAGGTAATCTTCAGAATGTTCTTAATATACATAATATGAAAATGAAACAGATATGAAGCAACCCACTGCATATTCCTCATGACAAAAAGAAACCAGAAACATGCTCCCATTCCTAAACATTTTAGCAAAGGTATGCACAAATTTTTATATTAAAAATATTCATTTAATTTGAGAGAGGCAACATGATTGTCATAGTTCAAAGTTATGCCAAAGCTTTACAATTCCAAGATTGCACAACCTCTGAGAGCATAGAAAATAACTTGCACATAACATTTTAAAACATGGTGGAAGTTTTACTGCCAACTTACAGATTTTCTTTTTAAGAATTTTTAAATCTGACAGGAGTCACAGAAACTACATTTCCATTATTATAATGCAATATAAAGCAAAGCCCCTGTAATCACGGCTGCACAATTAAAGACCACACTCTCCAAAGCCAAGAACACAGCATCCATGGGACCTGAGAACATCCCAGGCTGCATTCTGCATGAACTACAGAACGAACGGGCACCCCACCTAAGTACCATGTTCAATCATAGCCTCACTTTAGGCTTTGTGCCTACTGAATGGCGCACAGTGACGGTTATCCCACTCCACAAAGAGGGTGCCACCACGTACCCCGGGAACCACCACCCCATTAGCCTGACGAGCCTGGTCTGCAAGGCCACGGAACATATCATCTTGGAGCTTATAAACAAGGACATAGGTAACCTCCAAACTCTGGACCCCACTCAGTTTGGGTTTGTAAAAGGTAGGTCATGCCTCCTAAACCTGATTGACTTCTTTGAAGCAGTCACCAGAGCCATAGATGAGGGTAAGGTGGTGCACACAGCCTATCTTGACCTCGCCAAGGCTTTCGACAACATCCCCCACTCTGGAATTATAAACTCACTAGACTGGGCATAAATCCCTAGGTCACAAGATGGGTGGCCAACTGGCTCACTGACAGAACCTACACAGTGATAGTCCAACTTTAGACCAGTGACAAGTGGAGTACCACAGGGCTCAGTCCTGGGTCCTCTCCTGTCTCGCATCTACTTCTCAGAAGTCCAGGTTAATACAGCAGGTCTTTGGCTAATGAAGTTCGCAGATGACTGCAAACTAGGTGCCATAACAGAATTGCCTAATGATGTGGACATTCTACAAAGGGGCCTCACTGAGACTGATGCTTGATGTCAAAGTCATGGACTCAAGCTCAGTGCCAAGAAGTGCACTGTCATCCCCTTTGGGAAAAACAGTGCACCCATGAACTACCACATAGGCAGTAGCCTACTAAACACTGAAAGTGTGCAAAGAGACCTTGGGACACAGGTGGAGAGTAGTCTCTCCTTTGATAATCACATCGCCACAGTAGTCAGGAAATCCTTCTACGTGGCACACCTCATCACAAAGAGGTTCACGTCCAGGAAAAAAAAAAAAAGAGATCATTGTTCCTCTCTAATCATCCCCCATCAGACCCATTACAGAGTACAATGCCCGTTTGGCATGTACCTCGCAAGACATCTACGACAACTAGAAAGGCCACAAAATACCTCACTAAGAGGACTGCTGGCCTCAAACAGATGCCATATGTAGAACGTCTCAAAAAACTCCAGCTCTACTCCATCACTTATCGCCTACACAGAGGTGACCTCTGCCTAACGCACAAAGCCATGTCAAACCCAGATCTGTTGGACATGCTACACTTAAAGAAACCCCAATTCCCTCCAAGCCACATGCTCCAGGGACCTAAACCTTGCCATCACAATAAACAGAACATGCTGGAGGGATAGATTCCTGTCCCAGACACTTCCCATACTCTGGAACAAACTACCCATTCATGTCAAGCAAAGCTCCTCATTAACCCTCTAAGAAAAATCTCAACAATTGGATGGGAAATGGGAAATTCACCCCGGTGATCACTTCTGCGGCACTGCTGGACAGGGGCGCAGGAAAATAACTTTCTTGAGTGGCGAAAGCCAGGGAACTTTTTTGGCTAGGCTTATACAGGCCCCAGGGCCGATAGCCTAGTACCTACCTATGAACCTTTGTTTTTCGTTAACAATTTACATTCACTCCATGAATACACAAACTACTCAGTTCCTACTTTCCCTTAAATTTTACCCCCCCCCCCGAACATTACTGTGCATGTACTGTTCTTACAAATTCTATTTACTTCGATGTAATTGGCTCCTTCCCCTTTCTAAAGATACCACCTACAGTTCTTTTACCTCTTTCACAATACCGAATACTTCAATTATGGTTGGTTTAGATACTTCCATTTTTAAGTAATTGCTTTTTTGGCAGCCAATAACATTAAACTTATTAATGCCATACTACATCTAGGCAATTCAGACTCTATATCCCAACTCAGAAGAAACACTGCCTTAGTTAACAATCATTTACTCCAACATCTTGGACAAAGTATTGGAGAGAATTTTTAAAATTTGTCAGCTCGATGCATTCCCCCAAAATATGCTCCCAATTACATCTCCTGTTCCCACACACCGCCAGTGTTTATCTACCACAGGAAAAAATTATCAAACATCTGACTAGGGTATAAAAAAGTACAGTTTTGTACCTACCATAAATGTAGATGTTCGAGTGCTAATACAGCTGCAGTCATAACAGATGGGTTCTCCTGCCGTCAGGCGGGTCCTCGGTCGGCCGAATTCCAAAGTCTAGGTCCGGCGTCGGTTGTCGTCGCTTCCTCCCTGACGTCAGTGCAACAGGGGTATAAAAGAACCAGCCGACGCCATGTTCTTCAGTTTTTCTTGCCCCAGATGTCAGGTGCCCCCAGAAGGAAGGCAATACATAAAATTATGAAGTAATGCAATGCAATATAATCAAAAAACAGTAGTTGCAAGCAAATACACCATAAAAGAATACCCCTAGACGGGAAGGAGGGAGGGAAACCTGGACTGCAGCTGTATTAGCACTCGAACATCTACATTTATGGTAGGTACAAAACTGTACTATGTTCATCGTGCATACAGCTGCAGTCATAACAGATGGGTAGAATCCCAAAGCTAAGAAAGGGGTGGTAGGCACTAGGTGGAACTAGGAGGAGCCAAAATGCCCTGCAAGACTGCAGTGGCAAAGCCTGCTCTAGATTTGGAGTATAATGGTAGGTTGTAGTGTTTGGAGAAGGTATGAACAGAACTCCAAGTGGCTGCTTCCAAGATATCCTTGGTAGGAACTCCTCTGAGGAAGGCTGCAGAGGTGGCTGTGGCCCTGGTGGAATGAATTCTAATGCCTGTAGGAACAGTTTTGCCATGAAAGGAATAGCAAAAGCATATGCAGTGGGCTATCCATTTTGAGATTGTCTGCTTGGAAATTGGCTTTCCTGGAGCTCCTACCGCATAGGCCACAAAGAGCTGTTCTGATTTTCTGAAAGGCTTTGTTCTGCCCAAATAATAACGCAGTTGCCTGTGGATGTCCAAGGAATGTAGTAATCTCTCCCCTTTGTTTTGAGGATTGGGATAAAAAGTAGGTAAATGTATGGCCTGATTTAAAGCTACCCTGGATACCACTTTAGGCATAAAGGTAGGGTTGGTTCGTAATGAAACTCTGTCCTGATGGAAGATGATAAAAGGCTGGACAGCCATGAGGGCCTGTAGTTCTGAAACTCTACGAGCTGAAGTGATAGCCAGAAGGAAAGCTGTTTTCCAGGACAAATATTGCAAATCTGATGAAGCAGCTGGCTCAAAATGAGGTAAAGTCAGTTTTTCCAGAATTAAATTTAGATCCCAAGCAGGTATTGGTTGTTTTCTTGGAGGTCTTAAATTCTTAGCCCCTCTGAGGAACTGTCTTAAAAGCGGGTGAGAGAATAAAGGAGGATCAGTGTTGTGTTCTGCAGAAATGGCTGAGGCATGGATTTTGATGGAGGAGAACGAAAGCCCACTGCTTAGTAGTTCAGCCAAATATTGTAGCATCTGAGGTAAATTTAGATTTCCAGGGTTCTGGCCCTTTTTCTCATTCCAGACACAAAAACGTTTCCATTTTGCGGAGTAAGCTTTTCTAGTTGATGGCCTTCTGGCCTCCAAAATGACATCCTGCACCTCCTTGGAGAGTAGGGCCTGTTGTGATGCTAAGGAATCTTCCATGCGGCTAGATTGAGTGTTTTTAGCTGACTGTGAAGAGTTTTGAAGCTGTGCTGAGTCAGAAGAAGAGGCATTAGAGGCAGGGTCCATGGAGGGGAATGAGTCAGGCTCCTCAGGAGTGGGTACCAGTGTTGTCTTGGCCAGTCCGGAGCAATGAGGAGCATCTTTGGTCTGTCTGCTCTGGTCTTCAATTGGACTTTGGGCAGCAGAGGAAGAGGCGGGAACGCATAAAGTGTCATTGATGTCCAGCTGAAAGAGAGAGCATCCACTCTCCAGGCCTTTGGGTGGAAGGTCCTCGAGCAGAATTTTGTCAATTGATGATTTTTGTGGGAGGCAAAGAGATCTATGTCTGGCCTTCCCCATTCTTGGATTATTTCTGTAAAAACTTTTGGATGCAACATCCATTCATGTGGATCTGTCATATTCCTGCTCAGGTTGTCTGCCAGCGTGTTTTCCTTGCCTGGCAAGTACTGTGCTTGTAGTTCCATTTGTAAGTCCATGGCCATGTTCCAAAGTGATATGGCCAGTCTGCATAGGGGATAGGAATGTGTTCCTCCCTGCTTGTTTATGTACCACATAACTGTGGTGTTGTCCGTTCTTATCAATAGTTGACCTGGTTGTAGAAGGTCCTTGAAAGCTATAATAGCATTTATTACTGCTAGCATTTCTTTTTGATTGATGTGGAGGTGCTTTTCTTTTTGGGACCATTTGCCCTGAATGCACCGGTCTGTCATGTGTGCCCCCCAGGCGTAGTCCGAGGCGTGATGACTTGATTTGCTTGAGGCTTGCTGAATGGAAGACCTGTGTTTGCTTGACATGCTTGAGCCCACCACAGAAATTCCTTTTGTAGACATGGAAGTAGTGGTATTATTGTTTCCAAACTGTGGCTGTGTTGAGACCATATGTTTTTTAGGTACCATTGTAGTTCTCATATGCAGCTTTGCACATGGGATTAGCAAGATGCAAGATGCCATGAATCCCAGAGCCTGCAGGATTTTCCTTGCAGTCAGCCTGGTGCAATTTGCCAGTATTTTGAAATATTGAATTAGTTGCCCCTGCTTCTCTGGCGTGAGGTAGGCCATCTGGGTGTTTGTGTCCAAATTGGCACCCAGGAAAATTATATTTCGAGCGGGTATTAGCCTTGATTTCTCTTTGTTGACTGTGTATCCCAGAGAGTTTAATAACATTATTACATAAGCCAGATGTTTCAGAAGAATGTGCTTGCTGTCCGCTTGGATCAGGCAGTCGTCCAAATAAGGGTATATTTGTATCCCTTGAAGTCTGCAGTAGGCAATTACTGATGACAGGCATTTCGTGAATACTCTGGGCGCAGTAGATAAGCCAAAGGGCAATGCAGAGAATTGATAATGGGTTGAACCTGCAAGAAATCTGAGGTATCTTCTGCAATTTTGTCTGACTGGGACATGCAGGTATGCCTCCTTGAGGTCCAATGTTACCAGCCAAGACTCTTTGCCCAGCATGGGAAGAAGTTGCTGTAGAGTGAGCATCTTGAGTTTTGGTACGAGTATGAATGTGTTTAGGATGGAAAGATCCAAAATAGGCCTCCAATCTTTTCCCTTCCTTGGCACCAGAAATAGCCTGGAATAAAAACCTTGACCTTGTTCGTGTGTAGGTACCTCTTGAATAGCTTTCATGTTTATAAGATCTGAAATTTGGTTTTGTGCCTCTGCCCTTTGATTGTGTGGCGGTTTTGGCATGCTTCTCATTTTTGGAAGGGTATGAAAGTGGAATTTGTAGCCTCTGTTTATAATGTCCAGGATCCATTTGTCCTTTGTGACAACATGCCAATTTTTTGAGAATAGTGCCAGCTTTCCTCCTAAGGGGGCTGCCATTTGAGACCTGGTTGGCCTGCAAAGGAAAAAGTCATTGGGTTTGCTTTCTGAAAGATTGTGAGTTGTCCTCACCACCTCTTTGTGTAGGAGCTTGCCATTGTCTGCCTCTGTACGATCCTTGTGGTTGTCCTCTGCCCCTCGGGCGCCTGTATCTGCCTCTTTGGGGTCTGTCTGTGGCAGGAAAGGACCAGTTTTTGGAAGGCCAGTTTCTACTAAAACGTGGTGGTTGAACCTGCAGAAATTCTTTCACAGTTTGCATTGATTTAGCTTTTTCCTCCATTTTTCGTAATACTTCCTCAGCATTTGCCCCAAATAGTACATCCTTTTGAAGAGGGGCGTCTAGTAATTTAGCTTTGACATGATCAGGCAAGGTTTGTTCCTTGAGCCAAGCATGCCTGCGTATGACTGAGCCTGTAACAACAGCTCTACATGAGGCCTCTAGAGCATCAAAACCACATTGTAAGGTATGTTTACCCACTTGTTCTGCACTATGCATCAAATCCTGCAACTCCTACAAGTCTGGTTGTTCAGGTTGTGACATTTTACTTTTCAATTGAGATAACAGAAACTGTTGGTATTTTAGCATATGAAACTGACAGTTTAAAGCCCTCATGGTTAAGGTAGCCGAGGTATATACCTTTTTCCCCCACCTTTCTAAGGATCTGGAATCTCTCTCGGAAGGCAATGGATTTTTGGCAATGGAAGCCTTAACTCCCTTGGGTCCCTGTGAGATGGTTTCTAGGTCAGCAGCATGGCTTTTGTAAAGAAATTGGTGTGAGTCAGGAACCCTGTAGTACCTGTCAGGCTTAACTGGAGCTGGAGGTAGAGAGTCCGGGTTAAGGCAGGCCTCCGAGTAAACATCATCTAGGATGTCCAAGACAGGAGGTATAGCCAGAGGCCTGTGCTGGGGTAACAAAAGAAATTCCCTGAGCCTTTTCTTGGAATCGGAATAATCCTGGCCTTCCCAGTGGAAGTGTTCCCTTAAGGTATGCAAAGTTTCCCCAAATGAGAAATCCTCAGGGGGGGGATACAGAAGGAATAGACTCCTCTGCATCAGAGTCTTCAAAAGGGGAGTAAGCCTGTTCCTGATCATCAGAGTGTTCTGAAATAATGGATCCCTGATCAGAGGAGGGGGAATCTTCCTCCACTTTGGGCCTTTTGTCCGGAGGTGGCTAAGAACCTCTGATTAGAGTAATTAAATCCTCAGCCATTTTAAGCATCTGTCTCTTAGGCATGGGGCCTGGAGATGGGCCCTGTGTAACTGGTCTCTTAGGGTGCATGGTTGCTTTAGACTTGGTGAAAGCCTTGATGGAGAAAGAAGAGGAAGGTCTGAAGACACCTTGAGTGGAGGTGGACCTGTCCACATTCTGTGTTTCAACGCCAAGATTGGCTTCGGTATCTGTAGTCGGGGTGTGGGCCGAGGAGCCTGCGACCTCGGGTACAGGAGACACTGCCAAAGATGTGTCGTCGGTAGTCAGGGGCTGCGTAGGCGCCTCACTGAGAACCGGACCACGTGTAGTCGGCTTTGGCGTGGTGTCGGTAGAGGCCGCGGACCTCGAGTGTCGGTCCTTGTCTTTGCGTTTTTTAGACAAAACCGGTGTTGGAGTATCCGACGACATGGTATAGTTAAATGCTTTCCCAAAAAAATGATGGGCGAACTCCACCCG
Organism: Protopterus annectens; assembly: GCF_019279795.1. Taxonomy (NCBI): domain Eukaryota; kingdom Metazoa; phylum Chordata; order Ceratodontiformes; family Protopteridae; genus Protopterus; species Protopterus annectens. Next base: position 720,742,023 of record NC_056735.1, on the reverse strand, counting down.
ACGCTTAATAGTGCGTTTGTTGAATGTAGCACAACAGTGACAGACCGAGACGTCGTGGTCTGGGCCTAAACAAGGTATACAGAGGGAATGGAAATCCTTATGCGGTATTTGCATCCCACAAGAAATACAATTATTAACTTTGTCTGACATCGGTCTGAGGCAAGAAAAGTTTCCCCAACGGGGTACTTAGCTTTTAAGAAGACTTTGGTTTTCCAAATTTTTCGTAATCTCAGGAGCTGGCCGACCGGCACTTGCGAACTGCTTCTGCTTCGGGCACCGCGCGGCAAGAAAGACTGAAGAACATGGGGTCGGCTGGTTCTTTTATACCCCTGTTGCACTGACGTCAGGGAGGAAGCGACAACAACCGACGCCGGACCTAGACTTTGGAATTCGGCCGACCGAGGACCCGCCTGACGGCAGGAGAACCCATCTGTTATGACTGCAGCTGTATGCACGATGAACATCACCTTCATGTAAAAGTGCTAAACGTTCTGGACTTTGTTGCATACATGGGCACCATACAGATGCCCTCCTCAATATTCTTTGTAAACTGCCTTTCCAATTTCTCTTCCCAATGTTTTTTAACCTCTTCTGATTCAGACTTATAGTCATGATATATTATTTTATATGCACTATGAATTTAACACTCATCTATCCACTTGTCTTTAACTATACTCTGCTATCATGATAGGGATAGGCAGTCTCTAAGCTGCAGTCTAAACGTCTCCTAGGCCTCATCCCATTCTATTACCTTTCCCCACCAAATACTTGCTCCCAAAATCTTAGTTCCTTTGGTAATTTTCTCCAGTAAATTTCAGCCCAATCTTGCCTGCTTTCTATACCCTTACTTGCATTCATCCCTATTGGTAAAATCTCCTTTCTCCATTCCCATATTGGCTTAGATTTTAGAGTACCTTCTACTCCTTTATAACTATAACATTCTGTATGGTGGTTGTTTTCTTTAAGGGCCTGCATCCAAAATCCTTCTCTCGTCTTACTTCTTGAACCCCCCCACCCATTCATTTTTCACTCCCCTCTACTTATTTATATAACTCAAGCAGAAAGTTAGAAATCAGTGAGTCTTAACTGCATAACTTTCAAATATCCCTTCAAATTAGGCAAATCCTAAACCACCTTGTTCTATGGGGAGAATCAAGTAACTCAACTCTTGCTCTCTTTCCCTCCAAGTCTATTATCCACAACTTCTCCTCTGATTGAAAAAATATACCTGACGACTACATAAAGCTAAAGGCACTAAAAACATTTTCACTACTTATCTTATTTATTCACATCAATAGTCAAGACCTTCCAGCTTCTCAGTTTTTCTATCATTTTAGTCTCCTCCCACATATCGTTAGCTGACATAATAGAATCATTTTAATCCATACACCTGCAAACTGCATCTTATTTTCTCACCCTTAAATATATATCAGTACAGAGTTCTTACCATTACAGCCTTTGTGTTATCTTCATTTATTTTATAACACAAAGACATGAAACTGTATTCAAAATGTTCCACAATCAAAACATCCTTTCCTGGGTTTATCAACTACATTCTAATCTCTGCAGATCATCTAATTTTCCTTTTATTATCACACCAGTTATATCCTTGAATTTGACAGTCCCTTATTTTCTTTGTTAGTTGTTCTAATTACCAAGCAAATAAAAGGAAAAAAAAGGCATCCCTGTCTCGGTCCACTGTTCAAACTCAACTTCTCAGAGAGAAACTCTCCTGTCTTAATTCTTTACCATGACTCTCCATATATCCGCCTTATTAACCCTACTATTCTATCAGGAAAGCATAAGCTACCACTGCCATACTCAACATCACAGCTGACTAATGTTTTCTCCAAATCAAACTCCACCAACAAAATCAATATTTTCTTACACACTGCTGCCCTCTGTATCATCATTGTTCTATTAATTTTGTCAAATGTTTGTACCCTCTTTGCAAAACCACCCTGATCCACATTTATTAATTTTGGAAACACCTGTAACATTCTTTTAGGTGGTATAGACAAAAACACTTTACAAACATGGTTAAAAATCAAAATTAGATGACATGAAGCTGGTTCTGAAGGGTCTTAACCCTCTTTGGGTAAAACAGCCACAACAGAGTTACTCCAAGATGCTGGTACCGTCTCCCTTTTTTAAAATATTGTTAAACAAAAGCTTCCAAATCTTTACCTCTTTCTTCCTTCCTTCATAACTTCCAACCTTTCACAAGAACATCTGTTCCTCAAGACTTCCGTGTTGATTGATCACACATCACCATTTTTGCCTCATCCCTTCTTTTCTTAGCTATTAAATCTTGAGACACTTCCCTCTCTAACCTTAGCATAGCTAAGTCTTCCATAATTATTTCAGTGTGTGCCTCTTCTTGGTTTTCTCATTGCTCTTCTTTACAGAAAATTTCAAAGAATTTCTGAAGAACCTATAAAACCTCTAAGATCTCTGGCTATTTTTCTTGTCATGTGATCCCAAAGTTTAACTACTCTTTATAGTTTTGAGTGCCAAAGTTATTGTGCAACAGTTTTGTGCTCTATAGTTATCGAAAACAGTTGCTTAAAAACAACCTTTCCAAACTCATGCATATTATAAAAATACATGGTTAATTTTCCCTTTTGCACTCCTCAACTGCTCTTCTTCTTGTTGTATGATATTCTTATTCTGAAATACCTTAACCTCTGACAGCCCCTCTAAACACTTATCATTACTTTTTTCTCATCTCTTTTGCATTTCTACCACATTTTTAAACTCCATTTTCATTTTTAACACACTGCCTAGCTTATGGCTCTCATCCAATCAGGGAAAATTTCAAAGAATCAGGGACAAATCAAAAAAATAATCAGGACAATCAAGGACACTTTTTACAATATCGGTACTATTAGCTTTTGAGACATTGACACAATAAGAGTGTGTGAATTAATATACAGTTTTTGAAGTAAAGGAAGCCTATAACTCCAATTATTGCCATGATTTATTAAGTGCAATTCACAACCTTTTCTCCAAAAATCATCAGTTTTAGGGAGGATTAAGAGGGACACAGTTAAAATTTGAGTCAAAATCAAAGTCACTTGAGAAATATGCCCTAACTATCCCTTTTGAAGGGATGTTTATCTTCCCTAACAACTCAAGTCTTTTCCACCACACATTTCTTGCCTGAATTTTTTCAAAGCATTCAATTAAATAATACCTTTTCTCCAGTCAAATATAATTTGTATCCAGTCTAGACCAGTTAGCTTACCCCAGGGGAATAATACGTAAATTCTGTCTGACTTCCTGCTAGTAAATTCATATATTCAGTTCCAAATATTCTCACGTTTTCAGAATTTTACACTTTTTTTTTTTTATATATATTTTCCTTCTAGGTCTCCCTGATACATCCCAACTATTGCAAAGCAGGTTCCTGTCCCTACCAATTAGTACTCCAATGACAGCTAATTATTTCTCCCAAAATTCTCTTAAGTTCATAGTGGTAGCTTTAGTGGAATACAAATACATGCCAGCATAATTTTCCTTCTCTGCCAGTAACTCATTACCACAAATATACTATTTTTTCTTTCCCTCTTCTATCACTACTGGAACCCCTCTTGCAATAGGTACCATTACCCCCTTCTTCCTTTGCCCCTGATATTCTACTGAATATACATTCTGACATAATTTCTTTGCCAAATTCACATAAATTTCCATCCAAGTGTCTCATGTAACAATGCTATTTGCATTTTACACTTAATATAATGTAGTACTCTTGGCTTTTGTTTATACCTGGAATGCCTTTACATCATCATACCCCTTTTTCCCCATGTTCTTCATGAGGGGGAGATGCTGTGCCAACTGTCACCATCCCTCTCTCTCGCTATTCAGTGCCACCCTCCTACCTTCATTGACACTCATGCCTGACTGTTGCAGATCTTCTCTCACACGATCCATCCATCCTCCCTGCTGAGTGTCCTTGTTTCCTCGTGCCTTCTTCCTTTATATTCCCTGATAAAAATTGCTAAAGCAGACATTCTGATAAAAAGCTATTTTCACACATTCTGCATGGCAATTCATTTCAATATATGTTTCCATTTGCAACCTACATGCATACACTACTCGCATCAGGCTGATCTTGTATGTGTTTGCAGCTTACTGTCTCTGAACCCATGATTCACTTTTCCAGACTTCGCTTGAATAAAAACTAATCAAGAAATGATAAGCAGAATACATCTGCATCTCCCAACTCAAAGCAAGCAGAATATATATACATCTTCCAACTAAAAGCAAACTTACAAAGCCATATATAAACATTCTGAAAAGGGAAGTCACCTCTCTGTATAAGGGTAGTTGCACCAAACAGATAACTTTAGAATAAGTAAAGCCTGTTGGTGTAGAAGTTTAATCATGCTGAAAATATACACTAGAGTATGTGTTGCATCTTCCTGAGATACTGTTTTTGGGTTTGTCCTATTTTTATTCCCTCTCAGATGTCAAAAAAACCTTGCATGCTCTCTGTTAACTGATCTTTAGTCATTAAAAAAAGTACAGTGGCTACCCCTAAATGAATAAACCAACATGTGCAGTTACATTTAATACTGATGTACTAAGGCTGCTGAAGATGCAACTACTTGCAAAAATATTAATTTTCCTCCATGTCAAACATTTTCAGTGCACTACTTGCCATTTAAACACCAGTTATGTGCTTTATGCAAATGCTTCACATCACATTGTTCAGTCCCTTCCTGATTAGTTGCCTGCAACTGCACACACACCATCTCCAGACACAGATGTTTCTTTCATCAGCAAATGCCTAACAGCTTTATAAATGCAAGAAAATTCTATTTTCAAATGCTAGAAAAAGTACAGGTGTGTACACTTACCATAAATGTAGATGTTCGAGTGTCTTCACTGTTGCAGTCATCACTGTAGGGTTCTTCCTGCCGGCAGGCAGCCCTTGTTCGGCCAGAATCCCAAAGTCTGGGTCCGGTGTCAGCTGTGTACTCACCCTCCCTGACGTCAGAGCGCCAGGGGTACAAAGCTCCCAGCAGACGCCATGTTCTCCAGTTTTTCTTGCCCCAGATGTTAGGTGCCCAAAAGTGAAGGCTAAAAGTAAAACAAAAATGTAACATACAACAAACCCCGTAACCTGTAGCAAATACACCTCAGAAGAAGGGTGAAGTAGGAAATCATACCAATAAAGGTATAAGAGGGGATAGGAGGGAGGGTAACCCAGACTGCAACAGTGAAGACACTCGAACATCTACATTTATGGTAAGTGTACACAACTGTACTATGTTCATCGTGTTTCACTGTTGCAGTCATCACTGTAGGGTTGAATCCCAAAGCTGAGATAAAGGGTGGTGGTTATTGAGTAGAAGGGGCGGCTAGAAGGCCTTGCAAGACTGCAGAAGCAAAGCCTGCCCTAGACTTAGAATAAAGAGGGAGATTATAGTGCTTAGAGAAAGTATGCACTGAACTCCAAGTTGCAGCTTCCAAAATATCTTTGGTAGGTACTCCCCTGAGAAAGGCAGCTGAAGTAGCAGCAGCTCTGGTAGAGTGAGTCCTAACTTTTCCTGGGATTTGCTTTCCATGAAGAAAGTAACAAAATCTGATTCCATGAGCAATCCATTTAGAAATGGTCTGTTTTGAAATAGCTTTGCCTTGGGAATTTGCTGCATAAGAAACAAACAGTTGTTCTGTTTTCCTGATATCCTTGGTTGTGTCCAGGTAAATGCGAAGCTGCCTGTGCACGTCCAAAGAATGCAAGATCCTCTCCCCCTTATTTTGGGGATTAGGGAAAAAGGTTGGCAGGTGAATAGTTTGGTTTAAAGCCACTTTAGAAACCACTTTAGGCATGAAAGTAGGGTTAGTCCTCAAAGAAACCCTGTCTTGATGAAAAATAATGTAAGGTTCCACAGCCATGAGCGCTTGTAACTCCGAGACTCTCCTGGCTGAAGTTAAAGCCAGTAGGATAACAGTCTTCCATGATAAATACTTTATATCAGATGTGGCAGCAGGCTCAAAAGGAGGCAGAGTAAGTTTTTCCAAGACATAATTGAGGTCCCAGGCAGGAATGGGTGGTGTCCTAGGGGGCCTTAAATTCTTTGCTCCTCTGAGATACTGTTTCAGAAGTGGATGTGAAAAAATTGGAGGGTCTGTATTATAATGTGCAGAGATAGCTGAGGCATGTATTTTTATGGAGGAAAAAGACAAACCCTTATGCAACACATCTGTTAGGTAATGTAGAATCAATGGGATATTTGGAATGTGAGGATCTGATTCCTGAGCATGCATCCAGGTGCAAAATCTCTTCCATTTACCTTCATAAGATTTCCTAGTGCTAGGCCTTCTGGCTTCTAAGATAACATCCATGATCTGTTTGGAAAGTGTAGGATTAATCATAAGCCCTGAATACGCCAGGCTGCCAGGCTGAGAGTTTTGATATGAGAGTGCAGGACCTGGCCGTGGTGTTGACACAAAAGATTTGGAATCTGAGATAGAATCCAAGGAGGTTCCTGGGACAGATTTATCAGTGTTGAGTACCAAAATTGTCGAGGCCAATTCGGGGCTAGTAAAATAAGCTTTGGTTTGCCCTGTTTTATTTTTAATAACACCCTTGGTAGAAGAGGTAGTGGTGGAAAGCCATACCCAGAGAGGTTCCTCCAACTGAATAAGAGAGCATCCACTTTCCATGCTAGCTTGTGATATGTCCTTGTGCAAAAAGTCTGTAACTGGTAGTTGTGGGGAGATGCAAACAGATCTACGTCCGGGCAGCCCCAGACTTCTGTAATCATCTTGAATATTTGGGTGTCTAGCATCCACTCGTGTGGGTCTGACAGGTTCCTGCTCAGGCTGTCTGCCAGAGTGTTTTGATTCCCTGGCAGGAATTGAGCTTGTAGGTCCACTTTGCAAGCTAGTGCTGTGTTCCATAGAGTCATGGCTAGTCTGCAAAGGGGGTAGGAGTGAGAACCCCCTTGCTTGTTTATGTACCACATTACTGTGGTGTTGTCTGTCCGTATCAGTAGCTGCCCTGGCTGCAAAAGATCCCTGAAAGCCAACAGGGCATTCTGCGCAGCTAACATCTCTTTTAAATTGATATGTAGATGCTTCTGATCCTGTGTCCAAAAACCTTGCAGGCCTTTCCCCTGCAAGTGGGCTCCCCATGCATAATCCGAGGCGTCCATGGTTATCACTTGGTAGGCTGGCGGTAGATTGAAGGCTTTCCCTTTGTTTTGAAGACACGCCATGGCCCACCAATGGAATTCCTTTTGCGGGCAAGGCAAGACAAGACAGCAATCACTGTTTCCAGACTGTGACAATGCTGGGACCATACGCTTTTAGGTACCATTGTATCTTCCTCATATGCAGTCTTGCATATGGTATGAGTAGGATGCAGGAAGCCATGGCCATGTAACCCAAAGCCTGCAGGAATTTCCTTGCAGTTAGCTGAGACATCAACGCCAGACTTTTGAAAGTTGAAGCCGGCTGCAGTTGTTTTTCTGATGTCAGGAATGCCATCTGGGTTGTTGTGTTTAAAAGAGAACCCAGGAAAGTTATCTGTGGGTGTCAAATTTTACTTTTTTACATTCACAGTGAATCCCATGTACTTGAGTAGATTCTGAACAAATTCCAGGTGCTGGAGTAAAATGTCCTTGCTGTCTGCTTGAATAAGGCAGTCATCCAGATAAGGGTAAATTTGAATTCCCTTGAGTCTGCAGTAAGCTACTACTGGTGCCAGGCACTTGGTAAAGACCCTGGGCGCAGTAGACAAGCCAAAGGGCAGCGCAGAGAATTGGTAATGTTTCGAGCCTGCCATGAACCTGAGGCATCTTCTGCACTCCTGTCTGATAGGAATGTGTAGGTAAGCCTCCTTTAAATCCAATGTCACCATCCATGCATTTTTGTTCAACATTGGCACGAGCTGCTGCAGAGTAAGCATCTTGAACTTTGGCATATCCAGGAAAGTATTTAAGACTGACAGATCCAGGATGGGTCTCCCAAGTATTTTGCTTTCTGGGAACTAGAAAGAGTCTTGAATAAAAGCCTTGCCCAGTCTCTGAATTTGGAACTAGTTCTATGGCCCTCAGCCACGAGGGACCTCAACTGTTTTAACGCCTCTGCCCATTGAGTTTTTGGTAGGTCTGGCCATCCGTTTGGTTTTGGTAAGGTGTGAAAGTGGAATTTGTAACCTCTTAAAACTACATCCAGAACCCACTTGTCTTGGGTTATGTAAGTCCAATTTCGGTTAAAAAGAGAAAGTTTTCCTCCCAGAGGAGCTTCCAGGAGAGAGGTTTCTGGAGCCATGCAGGAGGAGTCATTGAGCCTGTTTCCTGTAAGGCTGAGACCTATCTTCTCCACCCCTGGGGGTGGAAGCACTCCACTGTCTAGCTCTATAAGAGGTCTGTGCTTGGGCCCTCCCCCTCTGGGGCGCCTATATCTACCCCTCTGAGGCCTGTCCGAGCTGGGAAAGGACCAATTTTTAGCTGGCCAATTTCTGCTAAATCTAGGAGCCTGAACTTGTAAGAAATCCTTAACCATTTGCATGGATTTTGCCTTATTCTCCATTTTCTTTATAACCTCTTCAGCCTTAGACCCAAACAAAGGGTCTATCCTTATCCTTGCGCCTTTTATGAACTCCGGTAGTCGGAAGCGTGTCCGACATGTTATAATTAAATCACCTCCCAAAGTAATGAAAGGCAAAATCGTATCTCCTTTTAATAGTACATTGATTAAATCTAGCACAAAACCGACAACTAGCAACGTCGTGGTCAGGGCCTAGACAAGGAATACAGTAAGAGTGAAAATCCTTATGAGGTATTTGCTTCCCACATGAAATACAATTATTAACTTTTTCTGACATCGGTCTGGAGCAAGAAAAAAGTTTCCCCAACGGGGTATGTAGCTTTGAAAAGAAGAATGTCTTCGTTAAGAAGCACCAAAAATAACAGGAGACAGCTGACCGGCACTTGCGAACTGCTTCCACCGTGTGGCAAGAAAGACTGGAGAAAGTACAGTTTTGTACCTACCATAATTGTAGATGTTCGAGTGCTAATACAGCTGCAGTCATAACAGATGGGTTCTCCTGCCGTCAGGCGGGTCCTCGGTCGGCCGAATTCCAAAGTCTAGGTCCGGCGTCGGTTGTCGTTGCTTCTTCCCTGACGTCAGTGTGACAGGGGTATAAAGGAACCAGCCGACGCCATTTTCTTCAGTTTTTCTTGCCCCAGATGTCAGGTGCCCCAAGAAGGAAGGCAATACATAAATTTGTGTAATAATGCAGTGCAATATAATCAAAATACAGTAGTTGCAAGCAAATACATCATAAATGAATACCCCAATCAGGTTGTATGAGGATGTGTTAGCCTATAGGCCTGTCCCAAGAGGGGAAGGAGGGAGGGAAACCTGGACTGCAGCTGTATTAGCACTCGAACATCTACATTTATGGTAGGTACAAAACTGTACTATGTTCATCGTGCATACAGCTGCAGTCATAACAGATGGGTAGAATTCCAAAGCTAAGAAAGGGGTGGTAGGCACTAGGTGGAACTAGGAGGAGCCAAAATGCCCTGCAAGACTGCAGTGGCAAAGCCTGCTCTAGATTTGGAGTATAATGATAGGTTGTAGTGCTTGGAGAAGGTATGCACAGAACTCCAAGTGGCTGCTTCCAAAATATCCTTGGCAGGAACTCCTCTGAGAAAGGCTGCCGAGGTGGCTGTGGCCCTGGTGGAATGAGTTCTAATGCCTGTAGGTACAGTTTTGCCATGAAAGGAATAGCAAAAGCATATGCAGTGGGCTATCCATTTTGAGATTGTCTGTTTGGAAATTGGCTTTCCTTGAGCTCCTACCGCATAGGCCACAAAGAGCGGTTCTGATTTTCTGAAAGGCTTTGTTCTGTCCAAATAATAACGCAGTTGTCTGTGGATGTCCCAGGAATGTAGTAATCTCGCCCCTTTGTTTTGAGGATTAGGATAAAAGGTAGGTAAATGTATGGCCTGATTTAAAGCTACCCTGGATACCACTTTACGCATAAAGGACGGGTTAGTTCGTAAGGAAACTCTGTCCTGATGGAAGATGATAAAAGGCTGGACAGCCATGAGGGCCTGTAGTTCTGAAACTCTACGAGCTGAGGTGATAGCCAGAAGGAAAGCTGTTTTCCAGGACAAACATTGCAAATCTGATGAGGCAGCTGGCTCAAAGGGAGGCAAGGTCAGTTTTTCCAGAATGAAATTAAGATCCCAAGCAGGTATTGGTGGTTTCCTTGGAGGTCTTAAATTCTTGGCCCCTCTGAGGAACTGTCTTAAGAGAGGGTGAGAGAATAAAGGTGGATCAGTGTTGTATTCTGCAGAAATGGCTGAGGCATGGATTTTGATGGAGGAGAAAGAAAGTCCACTGCTTAGCAGTTCAGCCAAATATTGTAGTATTTGAGGTAAATTCAGTTTTCCAGGATCCTGGCCCTTTTTCTCATTCCAGACACAAAAACGTTTCCATTTTGCGGAGTAAGCTTTTCTAGTTGATGGCCTTCTGGCCTCCAAAATGACATCCTGCACCTCCTTGGAGAGTAGGGCCTGTTGTGATGCTAAGGAATCTTCCATGCGGCTAGATTGAGTGTTTTTAGCTGGCTGTGAAGAGTTTTGAAGCGGTGCTGAGTCAGAAGAAGAGGCATTAGAGGCAGGGTCCATGATGGGGAGTGCATCAGGCTCCTCAGGAGTGGGTATCAGTGTTGCCTTGGCCAGTCCGGAGCAATGAGAATCATCTTTGGTCTGTCTGCTTTGGTCTTCAATAGAACTTTGGGCAGCAGAGGAAGAGGTGGGAAGGCATAAACTGTCATTGATGTCCAACTGAAAGAGAGAGCGTCCACTCTCCAGGCCTTTGGATGGAAGATCCTTGAGCAGAATTTTGTCAATTGATGATTTTTGTGGGAGGCAAAGAGATCTATGTCTGACCTTCCCCATTCTTGGATTATTTCTGTAAAAACTTTTGGATGCAATTTCCATTCATGTGGATCTGTCATATTCCTGCTTAGGTTGTCTGCCAGCATGTTTTCCTTGCCTGGCAAGTACTGTGCTTGTAGTTCCATTTGTAAGTCCATGGCCATGTTCCAAAGTGGCATGGCCAGTCTGCATAGGGGGTAAGAATGTGTTCCTCCCTGTTTGTTTATGTACCACATAACTGTGGTGTTGTCCGTTCTTATCAATAGTTGACCTGGTTGTAGAAGGTCCTTGAAAGCTATAATAGCATTTATTACTGCTAGCATTTCTTTTTGATTGATGTGCAGGTGCTTTTCTTTTTGGGACCATTTGCCCTGAATGCACCGATCTGTCATGTGCGCCCCCCAGGCGTAGTCCGAGGTGTCTGTTGTGATGACTTGATTTGCTTGAGGCTTGCTGAATGGAAGACCTGTGTTTGTTTGGCATGCTTGAGCCCACCACAGAAATTCCTTTTGCAGACATGGAATTAGTGGAATTATTGTTTCCAAACTGTGGCTGTGTTGAGACCATATGTTTTTCAGGTACCATTGTAGTTTCCTCATATGTAGCCTTGCACATGGGATTAGTAAGATGCAAGATGCCATGAATCCCAGAGCCTACAGGATTTTCCTTGCAGTCAGCCTGGTGTAATTTGCTAGTGTTCTGAAGTATTGAATTAGTTGCCCCTGCTTCTCTGGCGTGAGGTAGGCCATCTGGGTGTTTGTGTCCAAATTGGCACCCAGGAAAATTATCTTCCGAGAGGGTATCAGCCTTGATTTCTTTTTGTTGACTGTGTATCCCAGAGAGTTCAATAACATTATTACATAAGCCAGATGTTTCAGAAGAATGTGCTTGCTGTCCGCTTGGATCAGGCAGTCGTCCAAATAGGGGTATATTTGTATCCCTTGAAGTCTGCAGTAGGCAATTACTGATGCCAGGCATTTCGTGAATACTCTGGGTGCAGTAGATAAGCCAAAGGGCAATGCAGAGAATTGATAATGGGTTGAACCTGCAAGAAATCTGAGGTACCTTCTGCAATTTTATCTGATTGGGACATGCAGGTATGCCTCCTTGAGGTCCAATGTTACCAGCCAAGACTCCTTGCCCAGCATGGGAAGAAGTTGCTGTAGAGTGAGCATCTTGAATTTTGGTGCAGTAGAAATGTGTTTAGGATGGATAGGTCCAAAATAGGTCTCCAATCTTTTCCCTTTCTTGGCACCAGAAATAGCCTGGAATAAAACCTTGACCTTGTTAGGTAGGTACCTCTTGAATAGCTTTCATGTTTATGAGCTCTGTAATTTGCCTTTGTGCCTCTGCCCTTTGATTGTGTGGCAGGTTTGGCATGCCTCTCATTTTGGAAGGGTGTGAAAATGGAATTTGTAGCCTCTGTTTATAATGTCCAGGATCCATTTGTCCTTTGTGACAATATGCCAATTTTTTGAAAATAATGCCAGCTTTCCTCCTAAGGGGGCTGCCATTTGAGACCTGGTTGGCATGCAAAGGGGAAAGTCATTGGGTTTGCTTTCTGAAAGATTGCGAGTTGTCCTCACCACCTCTTTGTGTAGGAGCTTGCCATTGTCTGCCTCTAAACGATCCTTCGGATTGTCCTCTGCCCCTCGGGCGCCTGTATCTGCCTCTTTGGGATCTGTCTGTGGCAGGAAAGGACCAGTTTTTGGAAGGCCAATTTCTACTAAAACGTGGGGGTTGAACCTGTAGAAATTTTTTCACAGTTTGCATTGATTTAGCCTTTTCCTCCATTTTCCTTAATACCTCCTCAGCCTTAGCTCCAAATAGTACATCCTTTTGAAGAGGGGCGTCTAGTAATTTAGCTTTGACATGATCAGGCAAGGCTTGTTCCTTGAGCCAGGCATGCCTACGTATGACTGATCCTGTAACAGCAGCTCTACATGAGGCCTCTAGAGCATCAAAACCACATTGCAAGGTATGCTTACCCACTTGTTCTGCACTATGCATCAAATCCTGCAACTCCTTCAAGTCTGGTTGTTCAGGTTGTGACATTTTACTTTTCAATTGTGATAACAAAAACTGTTGGTATTTTAGCATATGAAACTGACAGTTTAAGGCCCTCATGGATAAGGTAGCCGAGGAATATACCTTTTTTCCCCACCTTTCTAAGGATCTGTAATCTCTCTCGGAAGGCAATGGATTTTTAGCAATGGAGGCCTTAACTCCCTTGGGGCCCTGTCAGATGGTTTCTGGGTCAGCAGCATGGCTTTTGTATAGAAATTGGTGTGAGTCAGGAACCCTGTAAGGCTTAACCGTACCATTTCTGCTCTCTGGGCTTATCTACCCTGTAGCTACCCTGTACCCTATCTTCCTTATCTCCCCTCTCTCTCACTCCTATCCTGTATCTATTTCCCTCCCACAATATCTGTGCTCTTCTACTTCCACTCGAGCTCCATTGTGTACTTCTCCCTATCTCTGTCTCTCTCTTCCTCTCTCTCTCTCTATTACATATCCTGCCTTCTCTTTCCTTTTCACCTTTCCTAGCCTCTGCTCCCTCTTCACTCCCTGGTCTGTTCCACTTTCAGGGATCTCCCCCTCCCCCCTTTTTTATTACATCCACTAAGCTCGTCCTCTCTGTCCCTGCCAGTATCCTACTTCAGCCCCTCCCCTATCCCATCCTACCCCAGGAAATGATAAAGTCACTCCCTATCCCTAGGCGCCATCTTTAAACTCGCCCATTCTGGCTGTTGTGCATCCTCGGCTGAGAGTGTGTATCCTCTGTAAGTAGAGATTACGTTTCAGTGAGTTAATGCATATTTTGTTAGATTGCCACTGAACTCCGTTGACTATCACATTCCTGCTGTGTTATATTGTTTTGCCTTGTCCTGCTGTCGACAGACGAGTCTCCTGCCTTTATTCTTTAACTATTTTTGTCTCGTCCTGTTGTCGGCAAGCAAGTATATTGCATTCCACAGTTTACATAGTTGCTTCCACTGTTTTTACTGTAAGATGAAGGTTGTTATGTGTAATTACTGACTTTCTGTTAGCGACTTTATTATTGAATGCTGCTATGTGTAATTACTAACTCTTTGATAGCGTCTGCCTCCCCAGCTATGTGCCATCTCATTTGCTTAGTTTTTTCTTCTCCCACTATCACGAAGACTGCAATGACTTCCTTATAATCCAGCGACTGCACTGTCAGTTAATCGCTAGCTTTATTTTTCTTAATCTGTTTTACCAAGGCTGTAAATACAGCTTGTTAATGCCTGATTGCAACTGCCTTCCCAGGTAAGCACTATCTAGGTTGGTGCTTATCTTATTCTATATCGAAGGCTGTAAAGATAACTTGTACATTCTTGATAGCGACTGCCTCTCCAGGCCAGCGCTCTCTTGGTTGGTGCTTATCTGAGCTTATTTTATTCCAATTTAGCGACTGCCCTGTCAGTTAATTGCTAGTATACTTTTTTTAATCTGTTTTACCAAGGCTGTAAATATAACTTGTTAATGCCTGATTGCGACTGCCTTCCCAGGTAAGCGCTATCTTGGCTGGTGCTTATCTTATTTTATATCGAAGGCTGTAAAGATAACTCGTACATTCTTGATAGCGACTGCCTCTCCAGGCCAGCGCTATCCTGGTTGGTGCATATCTGAGCCTATTTTTACTCCAAATTGCTACAAGATATACTGCTAATAGGTTTGATAGCGTCTGCCTTCCCAGGGAAACGCCATCTTTTAACCTAGCTACACATAGCGTTAGCGTCTCAGGCATGTGCTATCTTTCTGCTTTACCAGATAAGGTCTCCATACTGTGTTAGGGGTGCATTTAGTATTCAGTTAACCTCTATTGTAGGTACTAGATTAATGCTGTATCTCTAAATGATAAGTCTTAAATTAGTCGCATGTGCTACTTTTAATTTTCCTTACGACAGCTTTTACAGGCATTTGTGCTTCCATCCACGTGTTCTGTGATCTGCTGCTGTGAGGCACAGTGTATCTGTCCTTGTCCTGCCCTTATGTCTATTCTACTAGACGAATCTGAAATGTATATAACATATTTAATTGTAGCTAAGTAGTTTGCCTATGTTGTGCTCTGCTTTTTTTTTTATGTATACTGCATTCCACACATTGGTTTTGTATGCTACCTATGTGCTCTGATATTTTGCTGCTGCATGTTTTCTTCCATATCCCTCCTGCTAATAACTGTAGCTCTGTGCAATGTTATAGTTCTACCCACCAGCTTCCTCCTTATTTTAAGCATTAACAGAATATAAAGTGTAAATTGGCCTGCTACTAATGAACATTGTTTCTTTCTGTCCTCCAGCTTTCTTGCCCTGAATCCTTCCACCCTGTGTCAATTGCCTGGGTGGATGCTGGACCTCCTAAGCTGAACTCCCTATTGCCAAAGCAATACTCCCTGCTGCTTCAACTCCCTCTTGAGAAAAGGTGTACCTAGAGACTCTAAACCAGACCTCAAGAAAGTATGTACATCTGCTAAACCAGAACTACTCTGCTAACTGTAATTAATACATTCCCTGTCAGGATTGCCAGCAGCCTAACCCCTCATCTCTTTTCCCCTGTCCTCCATACCTTACTCAGCTCTCTGTTCTGCTGCCCTCCCCTTCCACCTATCTTATCAGCCTAGTATGCCCTGGTGAGCCTTTGCATTGTGCATAGTCCACTCCAGGGCCCCCCTTTTCCTTGAATTGAGACTGAATTCTTCTTAAAGCTCTCCATTGATTCAGAAATTTAAAACTACATTTAAATCAAAGCTAACAAACTTATTTTAAAGACTGTCTCCTTCTGCTTCACAGCACACACATCTCTGTCCCTCTCTTTTCACCTAATACCTTAGGCCACTCTACCAACTTAGCTAGGCCACCTCCACCTACCCTTCTATTACTTACACTTCATACACACTGCTCTACTGATAGTTTCTCGTACCATTTCTGCTCTCTGGGCATACCAGCTCCGTTAAGCCCTGGCTCACTCCGCTCCCTACCCTGCCCCCAATTCCCACCCGCCCCCACTACATCTACATTTATTCCTCCTAATACCACACCCACTCCCACACTACTCCAATCAGTATCCCTCTTCCAAAACACATCCCCTTTTTTTTCCCGCCAAAACCTACTTACAGTCAACTCCCCATCATTATCCTACAAAACCAGTCCCATTATTTTCCCACACCCAAACCACACCCCCTCCAATCTAACACAACTCCCCATACCCTACTACCTAGATAACATCTAGTTCCTACATACATACTTTCTCCTATATACCTTACTTCTCTAGTTTAATACTACTACTCTATTAAACTCTTTCCCATCATGCTCTCTATACACTCCTTCCTCTTCCTTTCACTATTACTATTCCTTACCTTATCCTCTTCCTACCATCTTTCCCAACCCACAATTTCCATCCACTTCCAGCACTTTCATATAACCAATTCTCACAACTCACCTTTTTCACACTCATACCCTCTTATCTCCCCCCATTTATACCCCACAGATAACCTCCTTCTTTTTCGACACAAACTTATCTACTACCACACTAACTCTATCACCATAACTACTAGCAAGACCCTCCAATTCACAAAAGAACCCAATCTCATCACCTTGCTAACTACTCACCTAAACTATTCCATACTACATCTGATTAGCACTCTCATATCTGGAGACATCCATCCTAATCCAGGCCCCACCACTACATCCACCATAAATAAATCTCTATTATTCACTTCCTTAAACTCCCAAAGTGTAGTAAACAAAGTCCCAAACCTTCATGCTTGGCTGGCACACAATAAACGTGACATCCTCACTATTTCTGAAAGCTGGCTAAAACCATACATTAAAGATTCTGAAATAGTCCTCCAAACTACTCCATAATAAGAAAAGACAGAGCACACAAAAGGTGGAGGAGTAGCCCTTCTATATTCTTCCTCCCTAGTAGTCTCTCCCTACAACAAACCTATCCCACACTTTAACAACGCCGAACTTCTCCTTACCCTACTACAAATCAATGATCACAAATACATATGCATAGCTTCCCTTTATATCCCCCCCAGGAGATAATATCTCCACTCTCGAACTTATCCTCTCCTGGCTATCCAGTAACATTAATAATGAAACCATAATCCTAGGAGATGTAAACATTAACTGGGCCCATATCCAGTCTCCTTCAAACCCCATTAACATCAACCTGTACAATTTCTCACAACTCATCACTTTGGTAACTCACCCAGCCAAAACCCCCTCCAATGGGAGTATATTGGACTGGATTCTAGTCTCCCATCCTCACTATTTCACCAACAGTGGCACTCTTCCCGACCCACTTGGTGACCACATACCCACCTTTACCCACCGGCTTCCCACTATCCTTCAACAAACCCATAACTATATTACTATCCGTGACCAAAAAAACTTCAACCCAACAACCTTTTCTAACTCACTACAAGCAATTAACTGGAATTGTTTAAAAACACTACCTCTAGACAATGCAGTCTCATACTTCAATTCAACATTCTTGAAATTACTAGACTCCCAAGCTCCCTTACGGACAAAGAGAATAAAAACTAAATCAGCCCCATGGCTCTCCAAAACTACTCTCACTACCATGAGACAGAGAGACAAAGTCTGGGCACACTACCACAAACATAAGACAACTCCATTCCTTAACGAATATAAAATGCTCCGAAATAAGGTAAAAAAACTCATTACTTATGATCGTAAAAACTATTTCTCTACACTCCAAAACCATAACAAAAACAACCCTCAAAAATTCTGGAAAGGGATCTCTACTCTCCTCCACCCCAGCAAACCAGATACTCCTACTCCAGACCCAAATTCTACAGAACTCGATTTAGCCTCCCAATTTAATTCTTTCTTTATTGACTATTTCCAAACTGACCTCCTCGTTCTCCAACTCCTCCCTATCATCCAATACCCCCTCACCCACCCCCACTGTCTCTACTTCTTCACCCTACTCCCCACCCACTAACTCCACTACCCCCTCTTCTACACATATTCTATCCTCATCACCACCATCCAATCCCCCCCCCCCCGACTGCACTCACTTCTCTCTAAACCCTATACCTACATCTACTATTAGGAAACTCCTTCAGAGATTGAAACCATGTACCAATGCTCCTGACAATATCCCTTCCTACTTTCTCAGTATAGCTGCTGAAACTCTTGCCTACCCCATTAGCATCTTAATTAACCGCTCCCCACAAGAATGCACAGTTCCCCAAATTTGGAAACAAGCCTTTATTATACCACTACACAAAGGTGGTAACAATAATAACATTACTAATTTCCGTCCCATAGCCATCCTATCCCCCATTTCAAAAATCCTTGAAAAATGTGTGCAACTTCAACTCCTACCCCATCTCATAGACAACAATCTTATAACTCCCACACAGCATGGTTTCAGACCCAATCATAGCACTATGACTGCCCTCCTCTCCTTCCTTGAAATTGTAAACAAAGCCCGTGACTCAGGACAAATTGTTTCCACTTTACTCCTTGACCTTTCCAAAGCCTTGATACCATCTCACATAGCCTGCTCTTAACTAAACTCTCCCAACTCTACCTATCCTCCTCCTCTTTGAACTGGTTCTCTAGTTATCTATCTAACAGACATCAAGCTGTAAAATGGAAAAAAGCCACTTCCTCTTTCCTTAGTACCCCTACAGGAGTCCCTCAAGGCTCCATACTGGGTCCTATTCTCTTCAACATCTTTATTAACGACTTCCACAAGTCAATCCCTTTCTCTAGCATCATCCAATATGCAGATGATTCAACTATCATCTGCTCTGCCTCTTCCATCACTACACTACAAAAACTTACTCAAGATGCCTTCTCTTCCACAGAGCAATGGATGCTAAGCAATCATCTAGCTCTTAATGCTACCAAGACCAAACTATTGTTATTCACTCCTTCCAAAGTCACTCCTCCCGACATGAATACATTCTTAATTACTAGCCAAAACAACTCACCTCTCGAAATAGTGTCAGAGACCAAACTACTTGGGGTCCAAATCGACAACCAACTTAAATTTAACTCCCACCTGCAAACAAACATCAAAAAAACACATCAGAAACTTGGCATGCTTTATAGACAGAATGCCTACCTCACATCCACCACCAAAATCACTCTCTCTACTTCCTTCCTTATCCCCTCCCTTCTCTATGGTGCCCCTCTACTAACTAATATTCAGTCTTTGTTAAAAAAACAGCTTACCTCCTGCTATAACAAAATTGCAAAATTTGCCACCAGCCATTGGTCTTCCACACATCACTGTCTCTCCCTCCATAAACTAAAATGGCTAGAACTTCCTAATCAACTATCTTACACTCAACTAACTCTAGCCCATAAGCTTATTCTAAACCCCTCCCTCTGTCGCTCCCTTTCCTCTGCTTTTAAAATGCACCTACCTAACAGAGTTCTAAGGTCCAATAATCAAAATCTGCTAGAAGTGCATAAACCTACTCATCCCCCAGGCAAAAACCTTCTTTCCTTCAGCCTCACTCGCCTTTGGAACTCCCTTCCACCAAACATCCGCACCACCTCTAACCACTCTACCTTCAAAAATTCTCTTTTCCTACACCTAGCATCACAGTGGGAATGCTCTTGCTCCCACCCCACATAACTAACTCTACTTAAACTCCTTCTATATCATATCCTACTTTATTTTGCTACTATGTTTGTTCTCTAATCTGTATTAATGTTTCATTCTTTTTCTATTATTACCATGTGTTCTCTCATTGTATTAACTGATATATAGCTTTTCTATATCTGATTAGTTTTACTTTTATTCTGCCTACATTGTATTAATAACTCTCTGTACCTAGATTGTCACTGCCAAATGTTGAATGTATATTTTGTTTGTTTTTTGTTCTTTTTTGGAGCTTTTCTCCCCAGGACTCCATTGAAAATGGGTTCTTTATTGGCCCAATGGACTATCCTGGTAAACCAACTGCAATAAATAAATAAATAAATAAATTAACTGGAGCTGGAGGTAGAGAGTCCGGGTTAAGGCAGGCCTCCAAGTAAACATCATTTAGGATGTCCAAGACAGGAGGTATAGCCAGAGGCCTGTGCTGAGGTAGCAATAGAAATTCCCTGAGCCTTTTCTTGGAATCTGAATAATCTTGGCCTTCCCAGTGGAAGTGTTCCCTTAAGGTATGCAAAGTTTCCCCAAATGAGTAATCCTCAGGGGGGGATACAGAAGGGATGGACTCCTCCGCATCAGAGTCTTTAAAAGGGGAGTAAGAATGTTCCTGATCATCAGAGTGCTCTGAAATAATGGAGCCCTGATCAGAGGAGGGGGAATCTTCCTCCACTCTTGGCCTTTTGTCCGGTGGGGGCTGAGAACCTCTGATAAGAGTAATTAAATCCTCAGCCATTTTAAGCATCTGTTTCTGAGGCATGGGGCCTGGAGATGGGCCCTGTGTAGCTGGTCTCTTAGAGTGCATGGTTGCTTTAGACTTTGTGAAAGCCTTGATGGAGAAAGAAGAGGAAGGTCTGAAGACACCTTGAGTGGAGGTGGACCTGTCCACATTCTGAGTTTCAACGCCAAGGGTGGCTTCGGTATCTGTAGTCGGGGTGTGGGCCGAGGAGCCTGCGACCTCGGGCACAGGAGACACCGTCAAAGAAGTGTCGTCGGTAGTCAGGGGCTGCGTAGGCGCCTCACTGAGAACCGGACCACGTGTAGTCGGCTTTGGCGTGGTGTCGGTAGAGGCCGCGCACCTCGTGTGTCGGTCCTTGTCTTTGCGTTTTTTAGACAAAACCAGAGTCGGAGTATCCGACGACATAGTATAGTTAAATGCTTTCTCAAAATAATGCTGGGCGAACTCCGCCCGACGCTTAATAGTGCGTTTGTTGAATGTAGCACAAAAGCGACAGACAAAGACATCGTGGTCTGGGCCTAAACAAGGTATACAGAGGGAAAGGAAATCCTTATGCGGTATTTGCTTCCCACAAGAAATACAATTATTAACTTTGTCTGACATCGGTCTGAGGCAAGAAAAGTTTCCCCAATGGGGTACTTAGCTTTTAAGAAGACTTCGGTTTCCAAATTTTCGTAATCTCATGAGCTGGCCGACCGGCACTTGCGAACTGCTTCTGCTTCGGGCACCACGCGGCAAGAAAGACTGGAGAAAATGGCGTCGGCTGGTTCCTTTATACCCCTGTCGCACTGACGTCAGGGAAGAAGTGACGACAACCGATGTCGGACCTAGACTTTGGAATTCGGCCGACCGAGGACCCGCCTGACGGCAGGAGAACCCATCTGTTATGACTGCAGCTGTATGCACGATGAACATCATGGCGTCGGCTGGGAGCTTTGTGCCCCTGGCGCTCTGACGTCAGGGAGGGTGAGTACACAGCCGACGCCGGACCCAGACTTTGGGATTCTGGCCGACCGAGGGCTGCCTGCCGGCAGGAAGAACCCTACAGTGATGACTGCAACAAGGAAACACGATGAACATCTAGCATTTTCATGCTTCTATTTTCTAGCTCATTTACTTAGAAAAAATCCCCCTTATCTGCAGCATAACCTAAGAACATTATTTTTACACAAGTGGAAGTATAGACTATAGGAAATTATTACATAGTAATAAACCTACAATATGATCAATGTAGTTGTACATTGCAGCCAACACCCTAAAATGATACTACATTGTTCATATCCAGCCTTTATCCTGATCCAGTATAAATCCCAGATACATTACTGGTACACACTCACACGACTCCTCCACCTCACATTTAAAATACTTACTCTACAGAATGACTTTACAGTATAACATGCAATTTACTTCAAGAAGTTTATTATACACATATTACTAAGGACATTTTTTGAAGTTACATCTTCAATCCATTCATTATCAATCTACACAATGACAAAGTGGGAATTATGCTTCAGAGTCCTACCACCAAGGTAACCTAGTCAACTAGCCTGTAGTCTTTTTTTACCCATTTCTTGCAACAGTATGGTTCTCATGTCTAAACTGCTTGTTATGGAAAGGAGCCTTTACACTTCTTCAGTTCATTTCCTAACTTCTTATACTGCTGGTTTTCTATGTCATCATCTCAAACACCCTGATTTTTCTTGCCAGTTCCTTGGCTTTTTTTTTCTGTCACTCAGTCATTTTCCCTTGAAACAGAAAAGGTTTTTAACTGGCAAGTTCTCTTTATGGGCTTGGCTATTGTCAAAAGAATGAGAAGTAAAGTACCCTTCAGCTTGCTGGCTCTCTCTTTGCTTGGTAAACTTTTTTTTTTTTTTTTTTTTAATTTCTTCCTCAGCTTGTGCTGCATTCAAAAAAGTCTGATTCTCCAGGGAAAATATTTTAATGAAAGCTGGATACAGCAGCTTGAATATTACACCTACAATCAGCATCCCCTGATTGCAAGGATAAACTTGCTTTTTTTCTGCTTGGTGTACAGTGAATAATCATTCTTCAAAAACATTCTGATGCCCTCAGTTTTTATATTTTTCCCTTCTGCCAACAGGCTTGAAAAGAGCAACTTGTTTTGTCTGTATGACAGCATCCTTATCAATATAGGTCTTAGCTTCTTTATCATGGCCAAACTGGGAGTACATACACAGTGTGCCCTCTCGATCAAATCCTGCTGTGGAATGCCAGTTTATATGTTTATCTGTACTTTCATGCCACGGTGGTGCAGCGGTAGCGTTGTTGCCTCAGAGCAAGAGGTTCTCCCGTTCGATTCTCGGCTGGAGTGCGGGGAGTGCCTTCTGTTTGGAGTCTGCATGTCCGCCTCGCGGTTGGGTGGGCGTTCGAAAGACATGCGTAAATGGGCGTGCCTTCGTTGAAGTTTGAACGTCGAGCTGGCACCTCGGAGTTCATCAAAATCTACTGCCAATCATTAGCGGACTGGAGTTCCTCTGTGGCAACCCATAACCGGGAAAAGCCGAAAGACTTCAACATCTGTACTTTCATAAAATTAATGTAATCTGTTCAGTCCAGTTTCTCTCATATAAAAAAAAATCCTCGGGTTTTCTTTGCATGTTCTGTCTTCTAATGGGTTGTAGGCAGCTCATCAAAAGACAATTAAAATTAAGTTAATCTTTCAAACTAAAATAAATTGAAAGACTGACTCCTCAAAAAATAGCACAAAAATAGCACAAATCTCGTTTTTTTACTTTTTTTTCTTTCTTTTTTTGCAGGAGACAAGGCTCCCCCATTTCTCCCACACCCTTGCTAACTTAGTTAACTCCAAGGGAACAGGAAAAGTACCTTGCCTCAGTATTCTGCACTGCTTCTGCTAACAGTAAATTGAATACACTCTCTCTTTGATATATATGTTATTTGATCACTTGCATTCAAATAACAAGCACTCAAAAACAGTGCACTTTGACCATGTGTGGAATCATTCAAACTCAACTAGTTTTCAAAACAGATCTTACATACAAATACTGCAGGCATAGGCAATGATGCCCTTCCAGCCTATTAGAAAACCTCTAGCATGACGATATCCCCAAAAATCATTCCCATAATAAGTGTCCAAGTTGTTCTCAGAAATATCTAGACTATTGCTTGCTTGCTTTAATATAGTTTGATTAGTAGAGTCCATGGATCACCTACTGTCTTAGAGAACAGATTAATATATCACTCATTCCTATATAACTGCCTGCACAGGCTGTCTTAATGATTCTCTATTACTCTTTGATAACCCCACACATTCTCAGAGGTAGCTGTATCTAAATGCCCTTTACATCTGAATAAGGTCTACTCAAATAAAATATCTGAACTTTGCAATGTTTCATATACATAATCTTTCAAAACAAATTAAATTTTCTGATCCATGGATGCCTGTGGTATATTTCCACTGTATTCATTACTCATGCTAGTTTTCTTACTATTAGTCCATACTCTAGTTTGCGTCTGACATAACTTACAAAGAATGACTCAATCAGTTCCGATTTCCTACACTATATAAATCGTTCTACATAGCCTATAGTTTTATAACGATCATTGACATGATCAGAAAAAAGCAGTGTTGGATACAGCCATGTACCAAAGTCTTTAAATGAATCTACAGTTTCAATCACTGTGTGCTGTATTAAATAGTTACACTTCAGTCTACGTCTCCCAAATCTTATATGCTTAGTTTTTTATATATTTATCAGCACATTATTCTCCTGTGCCCAAATGGTCACTTTAGTCAAGTTCTTTTCCAGACATGCCCTGTCTGTAACAAATGAAATCAGTTTATCCAATTTCATGTCATTTGCATACTGACTACAGAACATCTCAGATGAAAAAAGATCTGAAAGATACAATCTAAACACATATGGGTCTAGGACAAAACCCTGCTATTTGGGGGCCTTTTTCCCCACCATTATTTTGGCTCTGTCCACATTTCCTGCTCTGAAATGTTGAGAGGTATGCTTGAACCCTGGATCCCAGAGCTATGAAGCAGAAACATTACCATCTGAGCCAATGTTAATACCACTTGAAAAACATTAGTACATTTGGCACACGTCTTATCCTACCTAATTGTACAAAACAAAAAAAACTCATTAAATGGATACCTGACACACAAGAAATGTGAAACGTTTCTCTTAAAAAACACCTCCGTGTTCAACCTCAACTACCAGTGTGCACTGCACAGCTCTTCCAGTCTATCTTTTACTGCCTTATTCTCTTGAACCTTCCTAGAAGCAGTCTACCTATACAAATTGTCATGTACCTGTGCTTTAAGAAAAATATACAAACTCATCAGTATTTGAAATTAATCTACCCGTGACATCTAAAAGTAAACATTTTATTTTGAATTTATGGAAAAGGGGCAATTAAAGGCTAAAAAACAGAAATACATTTTAGTGGTGGGCAAGAGGGAATAAGGTAGAAGTTAACTCACTGCTAAGCAGCTGCAACCAATAAGATTCAGACTCATGTCACTACAATGCAGCTCATTCACAGCGTTACCAGCCCCACAATGTTACAATGTGGGCCTTGGCTTTATCCACAGATGATACAATTATCCAAAAACAAGTGAAATGTATTATGACTAGGAATATGGTATCTGCAGCTATCCTAATTTCTCAGAACCTAGTATTAAAAAATATAATTGTTATGATCATACCTTTGACTTCAAACAATTTCATAATGTTGTAAAAGGAATATTTTTAACCTTTGAGCAGCAACATTTTTTCCTTGAATAAGACTCCAAGGCCATTCCCAGGGCCAAATTCATGACACAGCAAAAGAAAAATCTTTCTGGAATTATACCATATGGGAAAAACAAGATCTCAGACTGTGCACATATCTCTCTAGTCCTCATCTCAGTTTTGCTCAAGTACTTTACCCAAAGCACTTTACATGTGCATGTTGCTTAGCAACTGGAATAAGCAATATAATTAAGTGACTAAATAAACTGATTTAAAACATCAAAAAATTCAACTATTGCAATCAAAAGTGACAAATGTGAATGTCTACTAGTAAATAAAACATTAAAAATGGAAAATGTTCAACGATACCTCATATCAAGCTTTCTAGCAATTAAACCATGGATCCATGGATAAACCAATAGACCAGCTCGTTCTTACCCCCACTAGAGGTAGCAATATCCTTGACCTGGTCATTACCAACATGGGCAACCACTGCTCTACACCAATAGTCAACTCATCCCTGGTTACATCAGACCACAAACTAGTCAACATGGATATCCATATCCCTCCCACCCCCCTGCAAAGGAAACCACCATGAAAAATTTCTCCAAAGCTAACTTTGGGCTCCTAAAAACAGAGGTGGCTAACTTCACGGCACCCATGCAAATGCAGAATAGTTGCATGACTGCCGAATCATATACCAATGCACTGTACAAACACGTACACAAATGCATGGATCTCGCCATACCCAATAGAACCAAGACGCTCTCCTCCAAAAAGGAAGCCAATCTGGTGGTCCTTTGCCATAAACAAACTCTACAACAGAAGGAGGAATCTAATGCAGAATAAGGTGAAGTCCCAAAACTGGAAAAACTCCCTTATCAGCCTCAACAAAAAGTTGAGAGCCCTCATCAAATCCTCCACAGCTAGCTATGAAAACAGAATTATAGCAGATAGTAAAGACAACCACAAGGCCTTCTATAGTTATGCGAGGAATCTCCATGACAATACCCAGACTTGCTCTGAACTACTGCACAATGGTACCTCCTATAGTGAGCCAACAGATACTGCCAATATACCTGCAGACAGATTCAGTGCCAACCTTACCCCTCTCTCCCCCTCAAAGGATCAATCACAATACCAGTAGATTGCCAGGCACCAACTATTACTGCTGCACAGATTAAAACAGCACTGTCCAAGAATAAGAATACAGCTTCTATGGGACCTGACAATATCCCTGGCTGTGCTTTACATGAACTACAGAGTGAACTTGCACCTCACCTGTGTGCTCTGTTCAATCACAGCCTCACCTCAGGCTTTGTCCCTACTGAATGAAGCACTGGTACAGTCATCCCTCTCCACAAAGGAGGAGTGACTACAGACCTTGGGAACTATCGTCCCATTAGCCTGATGAGTCTGATATGCAAAGCTATGGAACGCATCATCATGGACCTAATAAACAAGGATATAGGGAATCTCCAAACTCTGGATCCCACACAGTTTGGTTTTGTGAAGGGTAGATCATGCCTGTTCAATTTGGTTGACTTCTTTGAGTCAGCAACCAGAGCTGTGGCTGAAGGCAAGGTGGTTCATACAGCCTACCTTGATCTGGCCAAGGCCTTTGATACCATTCCCCACTCAGGAATTATAGAAAAACTCACTAAGCTAGGCATCAACCCCTATATCACTAGGTGGGTTGCAAACTGGCTCACAGGTAGAACCCATAGTGTGAAATTAGCTGACTCCAAGTCAGACTGCCAACCAGTCACGTGTGGAATCCCACAGGGTTCGGTCCTGGGTCCTCTCCTGTTTGGTATCTACTTGTCTAAAGTCCAGGCCAACACGAAGGGTCTCTGGCTGACAAAGTTCACAGACAATTGCAAGTTAGGAGCTATTATTAACTCTCCAAGCAATGTTGACATCCTACAGAAAGGCCTCACTAAGACCAACAACTGGTGTCAGAACCATGGCCTTAAGCTGAATGCCAAAAAATGTGTCGTCATTCCCTTTGGGAAAAACCCGGCTCCCATGAATTATGACATCGATGGTAGTCCACTGAACACAGAAGGAGTTATAAGAGATCTGGGAACACAGGTTGACAGCAACCAATCTTTTCACCACCACATTGCCACTGTGGTCAGAAAGTCCTATGTGGATCATCTCATTACTAAGGGTTTTGCATCTAGGAAGAAAGAGGTCATTGCCTCCCTCTACTCTTCCCTCATTAGACCAATCATCGAGTACAATGCCCCATTTGGCATGTACCTCACTAGACACCTGCAACAACTGGAGAAGCCACAAAAGTACCTCACAAAGAATATCCTAAGCCTTAAACACTTGTCCTATATGGACAGACTAAAAAAACTCCAACTATTCTCAGTCTCATATCGCCTACTTAGAGGCGATCTCTGCTCGACTTACAAAGCCATGTCTGACCCAGCTTTGTTAGAAATGCTACATCTAAAGAAATCCCAATCCCTCCGCACCACACGCTCCAGAAACCTCAACCTCACAGGTTCATAACACAGAGACTGCCCATGCTATGGAATGGACTTCCCATACATGTCAAGCAGAGCACCTCACTGGCAGAGAAATCTTGATGAGTGGATAGGAAATAGAAAATTCAACCCAGGGATCACTCCAGTGGCTCTGCTCAAAAGAAACACTGGGAACTAAGGTCGGGTGGCACGATGCCAGGGTAATCCTATGGGCTAGGCTTGTAAAGGTTCCAGGGCCATTAGCCTAGTACAGACCTACGAACCTATAAAATCTAAATTAATCAGGAAATACATACTTAAAAACAGCCACAGATAAAGAGGATTAACATCAGGTCTTTAATCATGATCAGAGTGCTGTGTGTTCCGGACATAAACATCAAGGAACACCTTGAGAGAGAAGCTCGAGAGGTGAATCTTGACATCCATGTCGTGAATGCACAACCTCGACTATGATCAGGGACTAGAGCAATAAGTGTTTTATAGCTTGTAAAACTGTAACACACATACAACTGCTGTCTTACAGAGAGTGAAAGAGTGGTAAATACTTCCTTCTAATTTAAAGTCTGAGTTAAGGACTACTGCCTTTCTGATGTTCTTCTGTTGTGGTCACTGAGCATTGCTAATGCTGAGCGAGACTAATGCTTAACAGCAATAAAGCGTGCTTAACAAAATCTTATTAAGCATCTTTCTGATATTAGAAAGGTGCTTAACAAGCCTGTTTTTCCCAGATTACGCACGACAATAATGGCACTCCATGCACTACAAATAAAAGTATAATCAAGCCTAATCAATATACTGTGTTGAACAAAGACACTTATGAATGCATAAATCCACTTAAATTAAGAGAATGCATTAAGCAAAAAAATTTAATTGATCAAAGTATAATTGTAGACATAGTGTAATAATAAACTTAAGCAGTACTTCAAAGAAAATTCTTCAGTAAAACCTACTTGTGTACATTTTTGTGTTCTCCCTACATTCTTCGAACAGTTCTAATACTCGAGTGTTCTAAAAAGTGACCAAAACATGAAATGCACAAATAAAAACATGTTTCAAAGTCAAAACGTAGATCAAGGATGAACTTGCAGTAAAATAATTTTCACAAAACATAATCCTGGGTGGCTGGTATAATGGTTAAAGTGTTACCTTACAACACAAGGTGCAGGGTATGACTCTCACTTGACGTAATTGGCTAATCTTAAAATGGCCCCCAGGGCAGTTAGCCTAGTACTAATCTATGAAATTCTATGAAACTATGAAACAAAATGTAGATCTATACTTAACTGGCTTGTAGCCCTTTAAAAGCATTGCATCTAAATCATCCTACATTACCCCTCTTTAAAGTTATCTAGTAGGATACACTGCCATGAAAGGCTGTAGAAACTTGAAATTATTAAAGCATCCATGGCAAGTCTTTGTTATAGACTCAAAAGTCATCAACCATTGCATTAACAACAACTGTGTCAACTGTGGTATTTAAATGGTTAAAATCCAACAGTGAAATGGAGGAATGAGTACAGTTCTTCCACACATACAATAAGATGCAAAAGAAAACTGTGATACCCATGATAGTTCAATTAAAATTAAGGTCATCGGTGGTGATGCACACAGGAAATTACAACCTGTTACAAAGGAAAACTGTGCCACTGTTATATATCAGCCTTCACCGTTTCTGGATTAAAAGTCTGCTCTACTTAAAGTTGCAAAAGTGTTGTATGACAATGTTTACTCTGTTGTTACAACTAACTATACAGACTTTGGAGATTACCAAGAATTATTTCCACTTTTAATACTGGTATTCTAGTTTAACTTTAACTTTGCAAGGGTGGCCACATTACCACCTATTAATAACAGCTTTCAGAGTGCTCACATGTTCAGCGTTTGTGTGTGCAAAATAATGATTTGGAAAATGCCGCAGACAAAGCTTTAACAAAATGACATTTAAAGGGGAAATCCCTGCCATACCATCTACAAAGGTTTCCACATTTTAATAACCACAATTACCTTATAAAAAAAGTAAAAACAAAACTATATTATACAATGGCATACTTTTTCTTCAGTTCTACTTTAAAATTTTTAACAAGCATTTTACACATAAGCAATGGAAACGCACAATTTCCAAATATGTTTTGCCAATATAACAGGGGTGCAACCCACATCAATCTAGTTCAGTTTTAACACAGGAAATTTGTAGAAAACATTCACACAGTAAAAATCATGAAAAATGTCCAGAAATGAAAAAAAAATCCTGCCACACCATATAAATAAATAAGACCACCTTTGCTTTTCCTTCCAAAAGTGCTAAACTACTTAAATAATTATGTAATATACCTTCTAAGCACCACGCTTGTACAAAGAACCCAATGTGTCTTAAACGTGGCCAGCCTGATGGCATGGAAGCACAGTGTGTGTGTCTGTCTTTTCCACTACTAACTCAAATTTCAAGCAGCTGCCTGAGTACTTGAAGGCAGCTTGGGAATGTAATGAGCAGCTTTGTCTTCCTCCGGGAAGAGAGGGAGAAGTCCCTGTACCTCCACCATGAGCAAAACACTTCCGTGGAAAATAGGGAAATGTCAGAGATGGAAGGCCACATCCCAAGAAGTAGTGGATGGGACTACATGGAGTGTAGCAGGACAAAGAATGGAAAAAAGAATGATCTTACAACTGTACCAGAATCTCATGACCCTCACAGCTAATAAATA
Organism: Protopterus annectens; assembly: GCF_019279795.1. Classification (NCBI taxonomy): domain Eukaryota; kingdom Metazoa; phylum Chordata; order Ceratodontiformes; family Protopteridae; genus Protopterus; species Protopterus annectens. The sequence goes on along the minus strand of NC_056735.1, from coordinate 720,711,777 downwards.
GGGAGGTTTCCTCAGTAAGGGACAGCTGACAAAAGATGACTGAAAAACATGCTTAAGCACAATATTAGATTTCCAAGGGGACTTACAAAACAAGGATGAAGTAATAAACCTTACATACACAACACTTAACATCTATTTAATAAAGTCTAATCATATCTCTTTCCCTGATTCTGTCACATATTTTTGCCCTGTCACTGTGAATTAGAAAAATATTCAAAACTTGCTTCTCATTTTGGGCCTTGAGCAAAGATGTTGACTCTAATGCAGAACAAGAAAAACATAAAAACAAATTCCAAAGCATTTTTATATAAAGTACCATAACATCTGTAGCGTTATATTTTTTTCAGAAATAATTTGACAGAGCATATTTAATAATACATAGCACAAATCTCTGTCTTAGTTAACTATCAGTAAAGCATTGAATTTTTTTTGGCTTTCCTGCCCAACTTCACCGGTTGTCTTGATTACCTGGAGACAATCAGATCATTCATTCTGTGGAGCAGGAACCAACTGCTAAAATGGACAGTTTTAGAAAGCTTGTTGGTTTTAATTAAAAATATCTTCACTAAACCACAAAAAAAGTACAGTTATGTAAGATCTTACCATAACAGTAGATGTCCTTCTCACTGCTGCAGCATTTTTAGTCTTGGGATATCCTGCCAAGGATACCAAAATGTCCAGCCAACACATCAAAGCCCTTACACCTTCTAAGTGTTGTACATCAGACACATGTCCTACACTGAAAGCGCAAGGCACATACGTGATGTTTGGACACTTAATCCTCATAAATGAATTGCCTAGAAGAACCAGAGCAACCCCAGAGAAAGGCAACAATGTACATCCAAGGGAGAGTAGGAGGAGAAAAGGATGCAAGAAAGACCCTTCAGCCAGGAGGGCAACAGAAAGTAACGGGCTGGAGGGAGGAACAGTGAGAAGTAGGACATCTACTGTTATGGTAAGATCTTGCACAACTGTACTATGTCCTTCCATACCACTGCTGCAGTATTCTTTACTCTTACCAGGGTACAAAAGCTACTGGAAAGTACGGGAGTAGGAAGCAACAGAAGGATGGCCCTGGCAAAATCTACCCTGACCCTGGAAATGACATCCAACTTGTAATGTTTGATAAACGTGTGAACAAAAGTCAAAGCAGCAGTTTTCCAGACGGATCCAGTATCCAAACCCTTGAAAAAAAAACAAGACAAGGCCACTGCTCTGATGGAATGAGTGCACACACAATAGGAAAACTGCTTGCCATGAAAAGAACAGCAAAAGGAAATGGCCTTAGAAATCCAGGAGGAGATAGTTTGCTTACACACCACCAAACCCAATTTACCGACATGAAAGGAAATAAAGTTGCTTAGATTTCCTTACATGCTTTGTCTTGCCCATGTAATATCTGAGCTGTTTATGTAGATCCAAGTTTTGAGAAACTCTCTCACTACTACGATGTGGAGAAGGGAAAAAGGAAGGAAGATGAATGGACTGATTCAAGGACAAATCATTAACCACCTTGGGCATAAACGGATCGATATGAAGAGACATCCTGTCCTTGTGAAAAGCAAAAAAAGGAGGAACCACCAGCAAAATTAAGAGCCACCAAAAATACAATCTTCCAAGTACAATGTTATAAGGAAAAAGAAAATGCAAGCTCAAAAGGGGACAGAGTAAATTTCTCAAGAACATACTTAAGGTCACAAGGAGGAGGAATAGGCTTTTTTGGAGGCTACATATGAAGGACACATTTTAAAAATTGTTCTGACTTCAAAATTAGAAGCCAAAGGTAGATTCAAAGGCAGACAGCTGAGATGTCTGATAAATGAACTTTAACAAATGAATATGCCAAACCAGAATCGAGTATTTCACATAAATAAGAAAGAATCATAGGAAGCTCACAGAAAAAGGGCCCAACTCATGTTTGAGACACCAAATAGAAAATCTCTTCTATTTAGTCACATATAATTTTCTATTAGTGGGCTTTTTGCAAAACATGAAACATGCTTCAGAAAACAGGTGCCTGAAATTAATCAAAACCTTATCACACAAAGTGTCAAATGAAGGGTGGACAAGTGAGGGTAAATGAGAGATCCCCAGTCTTGTATGAGAAGATCCATCCTGTGAAGTAACTTGTTACAACTGTCCCTGGCCAGGTAAAATAGAAGGTGGACCCAGTGCTGTATGGGTCAAAAGGGAGTCACCAGCAAGGTTTTGGGGATTTCCCACATGATGTTGTGCAGGACTTTTGGTAGTACATGAAGAAAAGGATAGGCATACAGAAATATTCCCTTCCAAGAGAAAGACACGGCATCACATCCACTTGCAAGCAAGAGGACTTGCCACTCTAGAGCAGAACTCAGGGAGCCATCTGTTCGAAGGGAAGGCAGAAAAATCTACCTGAAGGGTACCCCCTCCAAAGTCGAAATACCCAGAAACACCTCTCCATAAAGCATCCATTGTGAGGATTTGTTCTGGTGCCTGCTCAAACACTCTGCTACCAAACTGTGCCATGAAGGAATGTAAACCACCTGAAGAACCAATTAATGGTGGACTGCAAAATCCCAAGCCTGACAAGCCAGCCTGCAAAGAAGGTAAAATTTTTGTGTCCCCTTATTTGTTTTTGCACCACATGACTTTTGTATTATCTGTAAAACATTTTAGAGGACCTGGAACCCAAAGGAAGTGAAAAGCCTGGACAGCTAAAAGTAGAGCCATCATCACCTTGATGTTGATATGGCCTACCAGTTGTTGATGGGACCAAATGCCTAAGTTGCTGGAGGAGGCTCCCCAATCATGATCAGAATCACATTTCATGAGTAGGGAGAGGAACATGAAAAGGAAGACCTGGATTCAGGGAAATCTAGTGAATCCACCAGTGGAGCTTGAGACAAGGTAAAAGAGGGACCAGATACTCCACAGGGTGGTAGCACTGGAGCCAAACAGTGTTGAGATACCACTGAAATTTCCTCATGTAGAGTTTGGCAAAAGAAACCATGGGAATAGTGGATCCCATGTACCCCACAGCTCAGAGAAATTACTTCGCAGGAAGGACTGGAAATAAACAATCAACAGCAGGCCTTGGGAAGTAGGAGACAAGCCAACATTGGAATGGTCTGAATCCCGTAACTCAAAAACACCTGGTCCCAAGATGGAGTCAATATAGACTTTTTCAGATCGAGTGTGAACCTCACACTGTGCAGAAGCAGAATAGTGAAGTGCAGATTCAAATGCAGGAGATGCTGGGAAGGGCTTGAATTAATAGGTCAACTAAATAAGGGATTATTTGTATTCCCTAAAGTCTACAAAATATTACCAAAGGGGCCAGACATTTGGTAAAGACCCCTGGAGCTGCAGAAAGATCAAAAGGCAAAGCAGAGATCATGGGTGAGACACCAAATAGAACATCTCTTCCATTTAGTCACATATGATTTTCTATTAGTGGGTTTTCTGCAAAACATGCTTTCAGAAAACTGGTGCCTGAAAGGAATCAAAACCTTATCTCCCAAAGTGTCAAGTGAAGGATGGACAAGTGAGGGTGAATGAGAGATCTCTTGTCCTGCATGAGATCTATCCTGTGAGGTAACTTAAGATAATTGCCCCTGGCCAGGTAAAATACATGTGATCTGGCATGAACAAATGAAAAATGAGGTTGTTGGCAAGGAAACAGCTGAGGAAGGCTGAAGAATGAAGGAAGGGACTTCCAAGCTGCAAAATAACCATTTTGGATAATGGATAGCACCCAGGTGTCCCCAGTTATCTGTTGCCAAACAGGAAAGGAGAGAGTCATCCTGGGGGTCAATGGAATCTGGCCAAGGGGAGGAGAGGCCGACTATCACATAGTGGCAGACTTGTCAAGAAAAGACATTTTTTGACCCCTAGAGCTCTGAGTGGGCTTATTTGAGGAAATTTGCATAGGAACCCTCTTCTCCCAGCAGGCTGTCTACGAACAAAATAATGGTTTAGATGGATAGTTAATTTGGAACTTAAGGACAGGAGAAACAAAGGCTTCAGGTCTTGTCTAGCCTTACCCTTACCCTGAAGAGTTTTAAATTTTGATGCACAAGTACCAGAGAGATTCTGGATGCCTAAGGGGGAATCTAAAAGTTTGGCCTTAATGTCTTCAGGTAAGGCTTGAAGATAGAACTGAAAGCATCTTCTCATGACAGAGCCAGATGCAGCTGCCTTAGAAGAGGCATCAGTAGTAGCATCATAACTGCATTTAACAAAATGGTGAGCCACCCAAGAGGCAGAGAGAGGAAAAAACAGAAGTCTTACTTTCCGAATCAGACATATCGGTCAAAATCCCCACAAGTTGAGACAACAGCCAATGCATATCTAGTCATTGGGGCTGATAATTATTGGCCCTCAAAGGCAAAGTAGTAAAAGTATACACTTTTTCCCCGTACATCTCCAATAACATGACTGTCCCTTTGTCAGAAGGTAAAAGTTTGGAACAGCAATTTGGGTAGCTTATCTGTGGACATAGAAACAGCAAGATCAGATGAAGGATTTCTGCACAAATACTTACGATCCTCAAGGACTAGTCTGGCTTCTTAGGGGTTGAAGATTGAGAGTCGAGAGCCTGAGAAGTTGCTGAAAATGTATCTAAAAGGCTGCTAAAACAGGGAAGACTGTAGAAGGTCTGGGCAAGTTCATTTGCAAGAATTCATGACATTTCTTTTGAACTTCAAAAACTTGGGAACACTCCCATTTAGAGTGCTACATCATGGGGTCCGCTGTGACCCCAAAATATAGTTTTTCAAAGGAAGCATCGGGGAATAATAAGTCTTCTTCATCCAACCCCAAGGGAAGAGGAGAGTGGATCTAGAAAGGATATGTCAAGAATTCTTCAGCAGAATTCAACTCCTCATCAGAAGAAACAAAATCCCTAGGCCTTTAAGAAGGGGTGGAAGACCAGGGAGCAGAAGCAGAGACAGACAACCCCCGTGGGGTTTTCTGGGCCATAAGGTCATTGAACAGCCCCTGAGTAAAGCCCTGCCACTCTTTATGAGGGTCCTTAGTCACAGAAGCCATGCTTGTCTTTTTCTATTTCTAAGGAACATCTGCTTTAAGAAACCTGGGGGGTTCAAACCCCTGCCGAGATTTGATGATGTACCAGGCACCTCTTTGCTAACTAATATTTGGGGAATACCCCTAGGTCCCTCAGATATAATCAGCCATAGTTCCCCCTCGACATCTGCACCACATATATGTACAACCTTGGCTAACGTTCGGGTAGACAATTCCATGTTGGTCTCCAACTGGGTTGCTGCAGAGGAAACTGACATTGGTACTGGATGGCCCTCTATTTCCTTATTTATCAGCCAATACATGAGTAACCAACATACTAAACACTGGGGGTGGGGGGGGGTAGCATAATCTGGAGAGGGAAGCAGGGATCTCAAAACAGTAAGTCCTGATGGAGACAGTCAGTGGAGGCTGGATAGCAACAGGATCAGTATGTGCCTTCTTGGCTTTTTTTCTTAAGTGATCACGGAACTTTGGGGTGGGCAGATTTGGCCATGGTCCCCTCATCCAAAAGCTTCAGCTATTGGTTTTCTAAATAGAGGGGAATGACAGATGACCATGGATAGTCTTAGGGACACATGCCTGCCAAATCTCACACTGTATGGCTGCGCATAGCACTCGAACAAAAAAGGCACTTCTCGTGTCTATCTTGTGCGATCTCCCTCTCAAACTCACAATTTCCCTTCCTGGATCACATGATGAAAAACAAAGGAAAGAACCCCAATGGTAGACTTATCTTTAGAAGGACCGGTAGATGAACTGACTCGGTGGATGGAAAACAGACTGAATTCAGTAGTAGTGTTTGGACTGGTGGCAAAGTAGTTTTGAGGATTAGGTGTCTATACATCACATATTTACCTTACTCTTTGCACCTAGGACATACATCTGATGTATGATGCATGGAAGGTGTAAAGGCTTTAGTATGCTGGCCAGACTTTCGGCTATCCTTGGCATGATATCTCAAGACTAAAGAATACTGCAACAGTGATGAGGAAATATATCAGAGCTGATTCCTGCAGCAAAGCTCAACTGTCTTGCATCTTTCCAATCTGCCAATATAAATGACAATCATGCATTTCAAATATGCATTTCACCATTTAACAGCTGCTACAGGAACAATCAGACTAAACAACATGAACATGTCTTTCAAGTTTAGTAAACAAACCAAGCAGTTTTTATGGCAATGTGAGAAGGACTTATTATTTTGAGATCCTTGCTTCTCTCAAGATTATGCTATTTTCCCCCTTGGTGATTAGTATGCTGCTTAATCATGTAATGGCTGATAAATAAGTAAATACTATGACTATATAAGGGTGGGCATGCCAAGGATTTTTTGAAGATCTGAACCAGATTCAAGCAGAAGGCTCAGGTTTGGCTCATGGAAACTATTAACAGCCAATAGAGAACAGACAATGAAATGGAATTAAAAAAAATAAACTGTAATAAGTGTGACACATACGATAAGGCAAAAATCAGTTACAAAATCACACATATACCCTACTGTACATAGTGAAGAAACCACCATTATATATAGACTTGACAGTTACTCAAATCCCATGTGTACACCTAAAAATTACAAATAAAATGTCAAAACTAAATATATCAATTTTAGAACATATGATCATGTATAGCTTAAGAAACCCATCAGCTGTGGCATATTTCATAATTATGCGTACTTCAGGAAGATAAGTTGTCAGTTACATAACACAAGACAGAAGCAGGACAGTCATTCTGCTATGCCTTATTTTTTTTTTTTTGCCTCTTTTCTTCCAATTGTTTCACTCTTCCAGCACTTTACCCACTCCCATTCAGTGGCTAGTCATCACCCATCACTGGGTCAATCAGCTACCAACTACCCTCTGGATGTCTTCTGACAGAGCTTGGACCAGAGTGGAGCTTTAGGGTGTCCTGGGGATTTGGCCAACAAGATCTGCCAGGGAGGGTCTTTTCTTATGATCTACTCCATTAGTCCTCCTGCCTTGCTGTCCCAACAGAACTGTCTGGGAGGTGGGCTTGCAATGGGGATGTGTGGCATTGGGCCCATCTTCACAGTGGCTTAGCCCCCCCCCCCCGCATATCTCCTCAGACTATGACTCTTAGCATTACATACACAGCTTACACCAGGGATCATCACTGGGGACATCCACAGGACCACCCCTCCTCCCCCAAGCTGGTAACATCAATCCCTCCCTCTCTGACACTTAGTTGCATGAGCTGCTAATTGAACCCAGGTTTCCTAGGCCAGAGTCAGGGCTTTATCCCATTTACACCACCAAAGTGGCTGCTGTCCTTCATATTTCATGTCTCCCAGGCTGAACTATCATTTAGCTTTCACATACCTCACAGTTCCCAACAAATCACTTTACAACCACAATTAAACCCTGCAGTTCCTACAATCAGAATGATATTATACCATAAATAAAACACTTAACATCTGCAGTGAAATAAAAATTTGTATGGGCATCAGATAAGAGTGCTTTTATAAAAAAAGAATGAAGTCATGTTGTTTGCCGATTGCTTCGCACACTTCCTACATAAATTAACGAAAAACAAAACTGCAGCACAAAAAATAATTCTACATTTTTCTATTAAAATAAAAAAAAATATTTAAAGGAAGTCAGGTTTTTTGCTGATTGGTATACATACTTCCTACATAATCTAATGAAATACAAAACTATAGCACATAAAATAATTCTACATTTTTCTGATTATTACAACAAAACAAATATTTGCTGATTACTTAACATGTATGAATATGACTGGGTCTCTCCAATCACAACTAGCTTGTGTGTTCAAGACAAGACACAGATGTCAAAAAAGACACCTCAAGGGTGAAGCTCCAGACTTGAATTTTGACATCTGCTTCAAAACCACATAACAGTGTGAATTATAATTGTACAGTCCCAATTACAGTTCTTTGTAGTGAATGGAGCTTTGCCTGCTGCCATGTACTATAACAGAGAAAGCGTAGGAGCACTAAATGTTGTACGGCTTTGAAAACTGTAACATACTTATTACTGACACACCAACAGCAGCCCCAAGAAAAGAGCACATGCTTCCATCAGCCAGAAAAACAAGGCTAAAGAAGCATGCCTTTTTACTGATTTTTGGAGTATCAAAACAGTGCTCTATACACTGGATACAGTTTCGTAATAGCAGCACTCCATGCACTGCAAACAGTTTATTAACCGTAATCAAACAAGGTATATATAAGCAGTGTGGGCATAAACTTAACTAGAACAAATTCAGCATTCAGCTCTGCTATGCTAAGCAAAGTAACAATGAAAAGAAAAGTCCTCTTTACTTTCTCACATTCATAGGCTCATACGCAAGTACTAGGCCAGCTGCCCTTGTGAGCCATTTTAAGTGTAGCCAGTTTCACTTTTAGTGCTCGAATTAACCTATTCCATTAAGTTAGCTTGCTGATTATCTAAGCCAGTGATGGCAAACCAATGACACACGTGTCAAAGGTGACACGCCATGACATTTTGGGTAACACACCAGCGTTCAACACCTGAGTTACCACAAAAACTGTTTTTGCATTCGTTGCTCATGTGAAGTGCATTGAATTATTTTGTGCCAGGAGCTAGTTCGACAACACTCTTGCAGAGGTAAGGAAATTATTAACCTCAAAAACCATTTATTTTACTTAAAAAAATGCATATTAATTCCCATTCATTTTTTTCTGTCAATGTCTCAAATTAATAGTACTAGTAGTTAAAACTCCCCTGTCTCTTATTTCTAGATTTGTCCCTGATTGTGTTGAGATTTATCCCTGATATATTGAGAGCCATGCTGTTTTTTGACACGCTGAGCCTTAAAGGTTCGCCATCACTTAATTCTAAAGTCAATTATACATAGGTACAGAGGGGCAGGAAACTTGTGACATTTAATACTGCTGGCAGCTCTGTACCTCAGAAAGTATTGTATTTACTACCAGAGAATAAGTGTGCCAGAATACCCTTTAGTCAATCTTCTTGGTTGTGTCTAACCACACAGACAATTTAATACCTCCAATAACAAACAATATATTTATATAAAACTTGGAATAAGCAGAACTAAAACTGAGCATTGCCTAAGGCAGCACACACATACCAGAGTCCCTGGAGGGGAAAAAAAGGTAGGAAAATAGATCCTTCCTTTCAGGCTATTCCCACAAATTAAGTAGTCTCCTTTAAAATGGATACATGGAGTGGTGTTCTTTTACTACAACAAAAAGGAGGTCAGGTTTCGCTGTCTGAAAAATGCAAGATAAGCCAAACACTAAATACTTTACCTAACCTTTCTTATCATTACACAGTATGGCTCATTCCTGAATATTAAGAAAATCTCCCTTCAGTGCTCTATCACAGACAAAGAAAACAATCTTAGCATCTCTATATTCAAAACTTATGCTTTCTGTTTGTTTACATGCTACCTCCCTGGTATCAACTAACCACAGTATGTATCTAATGTAACCAGACCTACATAATTGCAGCCTGTAAATCCAATCTGGGGCAGGTCCAATAAATAAATAAATAAAAAGTGCCAGTGGAAACAAAATGTGGCTGCGTCATTCATGGCTCATTACACTGCTGGACCATGAGCCTGAGCAGAGCTAATACTTAAACTTCAGCTTGACCAAAGCCAACTGTGAATTGTTCACCTCTATGGTTATAAAATGCATGCAATTTACCAGCAACTTTGCCGAGTGCACAGTACACAAAACACATGCTGCTACAGAGCTTGTTTAGACACACTACTTAATAAATAAGGTGCATGACCATTAATTACATGCAGTTTGAAAACATAAAAATACTGATTATTAAAGTTAAAGTAAGAACTAAATATATTAAAATCAATTGCCAAATGTCCGGGATAACTTAAATAATTAAAAATGTAATGTTTACAAAAAACAAACATTGCTTGCTTGAGTAAAACAGTTTATACAACGTTCAGCAATGAAGAGTGAAAGTAGCATTCACTGGAAGCGGGCTTTTTTTTCTTATCTTTCCTTAGGTGCATGTCTATATTACCTCCTAATCTATGTCACAGAGCTCACACTTTAGAGCACTTAAACGAGTATAATATGTGGCTGGATTCTTTGGTACTATCCAACCACTAAATAAGTGCACTTCAAGTCAAGGTATTTCAAAGTGGTCCCTACAGTTAAAGTGGATCTATGTTTGGCTACTGAATTTTTAAAAAAGTGAACCGTGAAACACTGAAAGATAAATAGTGAATGGGACAATCAGCAAACTACAAAATCATTCAAAAAAACAACATTAAATGGCCAGTCAGCCAATATCACACACACAACCAACCAAAGTGGCAGGCTGCACTCCCCACACCCTCCCCAACTATATATACCAACTCCGATACCGCACTACAATGGGGAAAATGGAAAATTTAAAAAGTTTCCCTTCACTTACTTACGTTATCGCATTACTTCCTGGTTGTTGGCCAACTATGACCATTCAATGCAGTTTTTTTTATGCTGCTTTAGTTCGCTGGTTGTCCCATTCACTCTTTTCCTTTTAGTGTTTCATGGTTTGTTTTTTTTTTAATTTGGTACCCAAACATAGAACCGTTAAACTAACAGAAATGCAGTAAACTGATTACCTGTCACAAAAGTTGTCTCCTCACTGAAGAGCTCATTGGTTCAATGATAAAATGTTAGACAAGCAGTTTCTCAACACTTGAACAAAAAAACTCTAGCTGGTCACTTTCCATGGATAAATCCCTCCAAATAAGCTGCGGCAAACTTAGAAGTAAATAACTTGGAGCATGCAAGGGCCACACCCCAGTACCTTCCAGAGACTCTTCCCCACAAGAAAAATATTGCAGTTTCAATCACTTTCTTTCAGACACCTTTCCCCACAACAGAAATAGTGCGGTTTCAATCATTTTCTCCAAAATGAAGCCACTGTCCCACACAACAGATTTATTCAACTATCAGTCCTGCTGCTCCTTCTGGTTTCTGGGCTCAACAACTGGAAAGTGAAATGGGCAGACTGTGTAGGACAAGCAGTAGGACAGCACATATTAAAGAAATATTTCTCCAGTGTTTTTCTATCACAGACACAGAAAACAATCTCACTATCTCTACATTCAAAACCTGTGCTTTGATGGCTGACTGACTGAACAGGTGACCTAATCAAGTATACGTGCACTTCTCTATGTACATCTTTATAATAGATTATCTTCATTTTAACCACCAAAACTTTTACACCTACAAATAATTTACTTCATGTAAAAGTAGTGTCTACATCAGTATGTCTATTAAAAGAGATCAACATTCTCTGAAGCATTGCTTCTCAAGACGTCCCCAATCAAGGAATTTGGCTTGCTTACAAAAATGCTGCACGTCACTAAATGCTTTTCAATAACTTCTTGGGGGGGCTAGGCTTACATTTTCCATTCAGTGCTAGGCAACGCACTTTTGATGCTCCTCAATCTCAGAAACTGGCAATGTTTTAATTGCAAGTCACACACAGCTGAAACAGCAGAAGTACTTACTCTGGACAAAGTGTGGCTAAGTCCCCACCTCTGCAAATTCTCTTCCAAACTTGTTTTCCAACTTCATTGACCTATTAATGACAAAAAAGAAGAGCATTAGGTTAAAAGTGGTAATCTCTCAAGTCCTAAGGTTCTAAAACAGGCACAGTTACCTGCTAAAACAGAAAAATCATTACCAAAAACAATATGCAAACACAAGGTAGTTTATCAATGCTGAAAGTTTTCAGTAGACAATAAAGCACAGGAATTCAGCTGTGAAATGCAACATTTCACTGGTGAAATGGAGAATTTTCTACTTTCATAGTCAATTCTTGGGTTTGAAGTTTACATTTCACACACCAACATCAAGTGGTTTTAAAACTAACAAGAAAATGTATTTATTTATTTTTATTTTACATTTATTTTATTTATTTTACATTTGTTGACCGGGATAGTCCGACTGGATATATGTCCATTTTCAGCAGAGGCCCGGGGAGAAAAGCTTCATATACCAAAAGAGAGACAGTACATACATCACTGAGTGATAAACTCAGGCAGACATGTTTAGAAAAATATAGCCAAAAAATACAGGCAGATGTCAATATACACAATGTGCAGACTTACATCTGATTGGCAGAAATGTATCAGAAAATGTGAACATAGAATGCAATCAGATTTCATAATTCACAATGCTTAAACAGTCAAATGGTATGAGGCATAGATACTTGGCTAAACAGTAGGCTGGGTAGCAAGACATGTATTAGTGAAGTTGTTAGTCAGGTTTAGAACAAGAGCACAGCCAATGAGATGTGAGGTATTTTTTGAGTTCTCTTTTAAATAGGGGTAGTGAGGTTTCCTTGGTAACAGTAGTAGGGAGTAGATTCCAGATTTTACCGATTGAGTTGGCAAATATAGCATCGCCTGCAGAGTTGTTGGATTTTTGGGTCAGTATCAATAGTTTATCAGCTGAGTGCAATGGCCTGGGGGCACTATGAGGGGTGAGAATATTTTTGAGGGCAGGGGTGTTATCAGGTTGATGGAGTATTTTATGCACTACTATAAGCTGGTTGAGCTGTAGAAGGGTAGGATACTCTACCCATCTCAGTGGTTTGAGGTTCTGGCAATGGTGGGTCCTAAAAGCCATGCCAGTAGCAAATCTGGCTATTTGATTGTAACATCCTGATAATTTGTTGAGATTGGTTTTGGATAGGTTGGTGAGTACAGGGGAGGCATACATAAGGGTAGAGAGGAGGTGTGATCTTGCAATAACTACCCTAGCTAGGGGGGGGTGAGGAAAGGCTTGGTTCTGTACAGGGAGCCAAGTTTTTTGTTGGCGAACGTAATAGTGTGATTTACATGTTTAGTAAATTTAAGGTTGTTGTCTATTATTACACCTAGAAGCTTTGTATGGTCACCAGGGGAGATAATGCTGTCATTGCTAGACTTAATGTTGAAGGAAGGAGGAGAAATTCTACAGTTAGGGGAGAAAAGTAGTAGCTTGGTTTTCTTAGGATTTAGAAGTAGGCAGCGATTAGCTAGCCATGTTTCTGCCGTGCTGAAAGTGGTCTGGGTGAGGGTTAGAAGTTGTGTGGGAGAGGAGGCGGAGCATATTAGCATTGAGTCATCTGAATATTGGATGCAGGTGGTTCCTGGGATGGTGGTTTGCAGATCATTGATAAAGATAGAGAAAAGAAGGGGACCAAGTATGGACCCTTGTGGGACACCTAGGGTTAGAGGAAGTTGGGATGACAGCTTGCTCTGCCATAAGACAGCCTGCTGTCTACCGTTTAGGTAAGAGTGAAACCATTGCATTGCGTGTTGGTCTAAACCGATGGTTTGTAGGGTATTCAGCAGTAGCTGATGGCTGACCATATCAAAAGCTTTTGAGAGATCTAGGAAGAGTGCTGAAGATAGTTTGTTGTTGTTACGATGAAGACTGATGACATTAGAGAAAGACAGACGAGCCGTGATGGTGCTGTGAAATGGCCTAAAGCCGTGCTGAGAGTCGGCGAGCTTTCCGTTTTGAATAAGAAAGTGCATGATTTGTTTGTGTATGCATCTTTCCATGATTATAGCTAGTGGTGAAAGAATGGCTATAGGTCTAAAGTTGGATAATTCTGTGGAACTTCCTCCTTTACGGAGTGGTATAACGTGATATTTTCCGTATTGCTGGGATGGATCTATTGATCAGAACAGAAATGGGAAGTGCTATGGCATCAGCTGCTTTTTGAAGACATTCAGCTGGGAGGTGGTCAGCAGCTAGTGTAGTAGGTTTTAGCTTTTTGAGTAAGGTCCAGATCAGGTTGGTAGGTACGGTTTGAAAGGTAAAGGTGGGATGGGTGCTGGGTGGATCAGGGCTAGCTGTGCCAAAGCTGGTGTTTGTGTCCGATGGAGTGATATGGGTAGCTAGAGACTGGATAGTTTCAGTAATGAAGGAGATGAAACTGTTTGCAATTTCTACAGGGGATTTATCAAGGGCAGCTGATGGGGTAGGAGTGACGGAACTGCCTGGGTGGAGAAGACTTAGTACCAGCCCAGAACTTTTGAGGTTTTAGCTGATATTTTTGTTGTAGGAAGGTGTAGTAATTTTTTTTGTCTAGAATGACAGATTTTTTTGTCTGATTCCTTCGCTGCCGGTATCGTACTTGGTCCATAGAGGCTTTGGTAACATGCCACCTGGCCCAGGCATTATTTCTTAGTTTAATTTTGGTTTTTGTTTTTTTAGATAGCCACGGTGCAACTGTGGCTTTTACACGAGGGTAGGGGTAGGAGCAAGGTGGTTAAGGATAGCCAGAAATCTGGTACTGAAGTACTCAACTGCTTCTTGTAATGGGAGTCATTTCAAGACGTTCCAATTACATGCTTTCAGTTCATTTTGGAAGTTGTCAAGGTTAAAGTTCCTGGCGTTTCTTATAGTTTTGTAGGTGGGCTGGTTTGGAATGTCGGCTTTGAACCTAATAATATAGGTAAGGCAGTGATCACTTAGATCATCAGGTAATGTACCTGACTTGTACTTTTGGGGATGGCTGTTAATAAGTATCCAATCAAGGATACTATCTTTGACTCTATTTTTGCTAAATCTGGAGAGAGTGTCAATGATCTGAGTAAACCCGTGAATGTTTAAATGGGTGGAGGGAGTTTCAGAGGAACAGGTGTTCCAATCATTGCTGAAGTCCCCCAAGACAATGGTTTCCTGGGGATAATTAGAAGCTAGCCGATGTAAGATATTTTCTACAGTATTATCATTCATGCCTGGTGGAATATAAATGCAGACAATGTATCTGCATTTATTTTTATTATTAATTTGGTGATGAGAATTTCTGCATTGTCAAACTGGGGTGGCTGTTGGGTGTCAATTGTTACTGTTAGGGTAGACTTGTATAGTACAGCTACCCCGCCACCCTTCCTGGAGATCCTGTCCAGTCTAAGGATGCTGTACTGTGGGGGGGGGGGGGGGGTTATTTCATTATCTTTGGTTATTGGTTTTAGCCAGGTTTTTGTGACGCAGAGGATATCAGGGGAGTGAACAGCTAAGAGTCCATGTAGGCTATGGATCTTGTTGTTTAGGCTTCTGATGTTGAGATGACAGACCAGAAATGAGTTTGGAAGTCTATCAATCTGGGTAGTACACGTTGAATTGTAAGATGGTGTGCTTGGGTCTACTGTTGTGGATGGGCCAGGGTTGGGGTGGATGTCTCCATCCTTCATAAAATTAATTTTTAAGTTGCTTATGAGTCTTAAAAATTTATGATTTTTTTCATAGCTTTTGGTTTTTAAGCTAATGTAGTGGTATTTAGTCGGGTGATGGTAATTGGGGGGGGCGAAGAATTAGGAGAGGGGGTGGTTATGTGGTGGATAAACTTGTTAAATGCTGGGCTGGTGTCTGTTTGAGAGTTTGGGTATTGGATTTCAAGATGCTGTACATATTTCACAGGAGCTTAGGTGATAAGGAATGAATAGCAGTGGTACTAAGGGCAGCAGCACTAGTGTTTTAGCTGTAGTCATAGTAAATTATCAGTGCAGGGTCCGCATTCAACGTATGTGGTGGATAAAAGATTAGAGAGAATAGAATAGCTATGGGTGGGTTAATACAGATAGTCGGGAGGATAGAGGGTGTATTATTGTGCTAGGAGTTTGCTGGGTTCTAGGAGCACGTGTAGTTGGTTAGCTAATTAAGGGGGCATATCAGTGGTACTATAAACGTAGTACTACTGGGAGCCGGTGGGATATGGGGGTAAGGTGAGGCGTGGAGCAGGCAAAGTGAGTGGAGTAGGGCTAAACCAGTAAAGCAGATGCCTAGAGGCAGCATGTGCAGGTATGAGTTATAAGCATGCTTTGTTTCTCTTTATATGCTCAATACTCTGCTCCTAAGCCCTACTGCTAAATGAGTTGCAAGCACACTTTTTTGTTTCTTTTTATATGCCCAATACTCTGTTCCTAGGCCCTACTGTTAAAAATTACACAGTTCCCTGCCTGCTTCTCAATTTACAATGCAGACAGCCCGTTTTCCAATTCCCTTTTGTAGCACACTTGTTTCACTTAGTTTATTGAGAAATGCACTGTTTGGAGTTGCAGAGCACACTACGCTCATCTGATGGAATAGTAGAAAGCATGCTGTTGTTACCTTAATTGGGGAAGAACGAAGGCTACAGGAAAGTCTAACTCTTCCAACCTAATGCTTATCAGCATAAACAGATTACAAGCGGGAGTTATGGGACATTCACCAGTGCTTTTTCGGACCCAGTTTGTTAGGTTTACAGGTGGCAAGGTATTTTAGTGGATATTGACCTTATTAAAACAAGTTCTGTGGTGGGGAAAGTCTTCTGTACTTGTTGTTATTCCCAGAATTACCCTATATGCTTTTACAAACCTTTCACGGGGAGGTGAGGTAGGAACACCTTATTAAAACAAGTTCCATGGTGGGGAAAGTCTTCCATACTTGTTGTTATTCCCGGAATGACCCTATATGCTTTTACAGGCCTTTCAGGGGGAGATGAGCTAGGAACACCTAGAGAGGGGATATGATTATTAGTACTATACCATGAACAGAGTTAATCATTCAAACATTCAGTATACATGATTATCAAACAAGTCCATGTGCACCTTTTAGTATTAGCAAACAGCAGCACTCTTTCCTATATATCTGCCTTAAGGGCTCAGTTAATATTCATTATTTCTGTCCCTTATCAATGCTACACTACCCAGGACAGACCACTAAGTCAATACAAACGACAATAAATGGATAAAATATCAACAGCAGTTTGTAAGTAATTTGTAGCAGCTGGCTGGTACCAATAAACATGCCTCAATTCATCAAGGTTTCAGTTTGCGAGTAAATGCAATAAACAGTTACTACACTGAGCTCAGATAAAGAAACAAGAATTAAATACATAAGTATGTGAACATACCTCAACTGACTGGGACCTGATGCACTGGTTAATTTGAAAATGGATGGTCAGGTAGGGGATTATGTAACCTCTGACTACCTGAGAGATGGGGGGAGTTGAAGGGCTGAAACCAGGCTAAACCAGTAAAGCTGATGCCTAGAGGCAGCATGTGCAGGTATGAGTTACAAGCACGCTTTTTTGTTTCTCTTTATATGCAGTGCAGAGGCATATTTTATAACCTGTCAGTGATGCATAAAGGTGTGCTATATTCTGTTGTGTGCAGTGTTCTTTTCTGCATCACTCAAACTTCAGAGCTGACAGGGTTTAAGTAACAAAAAAAGAAAGACTAAATCTGTAAAAGTATTTTCAACACAAACAACTCAATGTTTACAAAACCGTTGGGGGGGGCACCTCATATATATAAACAAAATTGGCAGAAACTACAGTGACCCCTTAAAAATTAAAAACAAACGAATATTCTAAATATATTGCAAAAGATAAAATCCTGCCTGTCTCCAGTACTGTAGATTCACATTATAGCTCAAAGAAGTGAACCTGGAATCACCAGAGCCTGAGCCAAAAATAAAAAGTATTGTGCTTTCACTGAATAATTTATTTATGTGATAAACTCATCACAGACTCATTGGATGTACTGAATATAGATGATTATGACTGTGTCGATGTTTGCAAAGGTAAATGACAAGAAATTTACCTTGAGAACAGAGTAAAGTGAAGCTTGACAGGTGAATCATGACATCCATGTCGAGAACACATAAAAAGTTGGTTATGATCAGACAGAACCGATTATAATTTTATGTAGTGCATTGAGCTTTATAAATAGTGTAGACATGTGTCACTTAGAACTGCTTCAAAAGCTGTTACACACTTTGGTCCAATTTTTTTATCTGACAGAGAAAAGTCTGACAGCTTTTAAAGCAGTTAATTTCTTAATGCATTTCTGTGGAGGCTGGCATTGTCATCAGTTGCATTACGGAGCTTAACAGCACTGTGAAGTATTTAACAAGACTTTTTTTCTTAGATCTGTAACGATCAAAACACTCCATGTACTACACAATATATTACATTCTAGAAAATTTTATATCCTGTGATATAATATTCTACTAGTAGTATTAACATGCCTTGCCATGGACATATTTCAAGTCACAGAAGATAGGAACATAAACAGAAGTTTGGTTTATAGAATCTGGTTAGGTTAACTTAGCTTTCTCTAGAATGGCAAAGATCAACAACCTCACATTCTTAAATGGTCAGTCCACTGCTTTATACAGATAAGGCAGAGCTTTATAAAACAATTGCCAATTATTTTCATTTTTGCTTAACGTCATATAATGCATCGATTATGTCTAAATTAAGCTCCAGCAAAAATTACCAACCAGTACACCAATGCCAATGGTGTGTTTTTTTTTTTTGTAATTCATAATATCAATCCCAATATAAATACGATGCGAGATGAATAAAAGACATTTATTTTAATCAATAAGCAGGGCAACTGAATGACTCTTACAGGGCCTTCCACAGCTATGACACAAGGCACACAGGTAAATTGCATACCTGTACAATTTATAGCCAAACATGTTGTTTGGATTTGCAAGAGAAAACCATGCAGACCCAATAAGGATATACAAATTCCACACAGTGAGTTCAAGTAATGACTGAACAGCTGACACTGACACTATGAACAGACAGCAGTACTAATTACCAAGTCACTGTGCTAATGCTAGGAAATGACTACAGATGTTACCTGGGTGCAGATTTTGTCTTCCTGTGTCACATCAATGCAGCATGCCAATATTACAGCTTCAGGTCTTTGATTTGCTTGTTCACCATTTTATGTCATTTTTACATGAAGTACTCACTGCAGATATAAAGGTACACGATCTCAGCAGCGCCTTTACTTATTCAGATTAAGTGGAATAATGGTCGTCCCAGGCCAACAGCTCTGTGCAAAAATACATTACTCCGGCACAAAAAGGACACACAGCATATCAATGATTCTGTATGTTTCTGGAAACTGCTTTCTGAAAAATATTTTCTCCCACTGACTACAGCACCCCCCCCCCCCCACCACAAAAAAAAAAAAAAATTCTGTATCCATTTCCCTTCTCCAGAGTTTAACAATATAAAAATGTATGATCTCCTTTCTTTATAACTGAGTGCACCTTGTATATTACAATGCCTAAATTTTAATGCATCTCCCATTTCAACATATGATGACATCCCTCTATGAAGATGCATCACTTGAAAACAGGCTGGGCCTTCATGACAATGTAATGAAATAATATAAAAGTCAATAAATAGCAAAAACCACTGAATGGGATGTGAAACTCATTTCAGAGCATAATTAAAATGAAGAAAACAAAAGATAAAACAGGCAATGGAAACAAAAGGCAGGTTCTACTAGAAAAAAAATAACTATGTGGCTAGAGGCAGGCAATAACCAAAGCATAAAAATTCTAAATAGTAATTTGCACTAGTCAATTTAATTTACAAGTAAAAATCTATGTGGCATACTCACGTTTGTAGATGCTTCTTAGATATACCAAGATGTCACTACAAGCATGTCAACACAGCTAAGATTCATACATCAACAGCATCTGTACCACAAATTTCTTTGATGAAATGCTCACTGTGGTATGACATGCATTTGCAATATTAAGAGGCCAGGTTCTACAAAAAAAAAAAAAAAAAAAAAAAAAAAAAAAAAAAAATAAAAAACAGGTGTCTGATACTGACTCAGAGGGGGGGAAGAACCATGTGCCAAACAGCTGTCACTGTTCTTCACTGATTATAGTAGCCTTCAGTAAAGAAGTACTCAAGTGCCACTTCAATTTAGCTAGTAAGATGACAAAATCAAACTATTTAAGAAATAGATTAGCAGCTTTGCCTTCCACAACTGGCAAGAAGGACAACACCCAATGGGCACTTAACATTTATTATTTTTGTGACAACAGGAGGTACTGTCAGCCATGCCAGGAGAAATAGGACAGTGGATTTGTAAAATATGCCAGCATAGCTTGCTGGAATTTGTAAATAATTGTATGTCATTTGTATATCAAACTGATTTGTAACTGATGTTTGTGCTGAAAATGTATTTTTCAGGTTTGCTTGTGTTAAAATGTATTAAGTGTGCCCTGCTGGAAGGAAAAGAAATGTGCATGTATTATTGTAACTAAATTAAATGTATACATTGTAACAGCATATACTGGAAATTAAGAGGTTAATCCTAATCCACCTGACCTTGCAAAATATTCTTGAAATTAAATTACTTTATGGGTTAAGCCATAAAGATGTTATCCCACAGTTTTGAATGAAGCCAGAGACACAATGTCTGTTTTAGAGAATAGTTGGTAGCAATAGTTGGTAGATCCTGCAGGAAGAGTGAAATGGTTTTATGGCTTCCAGGAGATCTGAGCAAAGCTCTATCTGTGTGTATGGAAACACATAGGTGCTAAAATCTTGTCAAATTCTAGTGTTGGTGATACCACGGGAAACAGAGTCAGATGACCAGATGTGTGTGATGTCATTCTGTAAGCCAAAAATAACAGTTAGATATTAGTAAGAGTTTGTTCTCAGCATTCTGCATTCTCCCATGAATCTGACAAGGACCACTCAACCATATAATCTTGCCTTGCGGTATTAAGTAACTTAACTAGGGAACAGTAATTCTTTTAGACTAGCCAGGAAAATACTGTGAGATTAGAAGTGCTGTTTTTCTCAACTGGGTGAAACTTTCCATTGGTGTTATTCTGAATATTCCCTATGGCTGAAACTCTGGTGTTTACTGTAAATAGATACTTAGTATTTTCATGTTCTTTTATTGTTTATTATTAAATATATCTAAACTTCTCACTGTGGCAGGTCCTTTTAGAAAAATATTTAAGTTTTGAGAGCATTTGCATATATTTATTTGGTGATAACTCTGGCCACTCCTGAAAGCCTTGCTATTTGGTCAGCATTACTATTTGCATTAATATTAACTTCAATCAGTATAACTGGGTACCCTTTTTAACACCCTTATAGTAACTGACTGGTGGCAGTGATAACTACCTTATAGTCTAGGCATAGAGGGCATAGTTAGTAAATCTGTGACAGCCTTTCAAAGGCGTGTGTGTGTGTGTATAAATTAAATCTCAAGAGTGCGTGTCAGCTACTTGGGGCAGGGACACAAAGCACTGGTTTCACAGTGCCATTGGGGAGCCTTATTGGGGATCGGGGAGAGAAAGATAGAAACATCCAGACCCCGGGCTGAGTGTGTGCCCTGTGTGCTCTTAAGGGAAATTGTGCTTAATGCAGAGAGGTCTGCATCTGGAAATACTGAGCATCTGCATTTGTATTCCAAGTGAACGTCTCTCTCCAGTGTCACTGGTGAGGATTCAGGCTCCTTGATTACTGGCCCAGCATGAGGGACATCACAATTTTAACACTAAATCCACATATCTTGGGTTAAATCTCAAATACATGATGTAGCAAACTGAGGTTCTAGATGACAGACTATTAATATGGGCTTGTCAAGTCCATCCCCAACAAGTCATATGGCTACTGCTTCTTAATTTCTTACCCCACCCTGCCACACTCGGGTGACAGCAGGATACCAGTCTTGCTGTAACTTTGGCACCAGATCCCACACTGGAAAAGCTTGCTTATTGAATAGTCTTAAAGAAGGTAGCTTTCAAATCCAACTTAATTCAGTCTTAATTGCATTTCTCTGGTGGGCAGCTGATAAAGAATGAGCTACAACCAACACAGAGATTATCCTACTCTGCACTTATTCAGGAAGTATCTGAAATTAATTACCCAAAGACATAAAAAGCAGTAACCGTTTCAGAATTCACAAGGGTGGGAGGTTGGCATAATGGTTAAGATGTTTACCTTAAAAACACAGGGTTTGATTCTCACATGGGATAACTAGCTAGGCTTAAAATGGCCCACAAGGGCAGTTAGCCTAGTACTAATCTATGAACCTATAAAATTAAAATTGTACATCATCTCCACTAACAACCCCCCCCCCCCCAATGCTTGTCAACCATCAACCCTCATCATATTGGCTTTGATTCATTTTGCTCTTTCGTTGCAATGGCCACTTTAGCACCACTGGTACAAGACAGAGCCAACCAAAGAGGCCATCATCCAGGCAACCATGAACAGTATTTTTCCCCTATTTAATATCTAAACTCACCTGCTGTGACTGAGATGCATTCACCCTGACAGCAGCCTGCAATGTCTTCCTGAAGGCTAGTGTTGGAACATGACTTGGCAGCTCCAAACGCACATCCTTGGTCAGGCATGCTTCATCCCATACAATTCTCTCCAGTAGGCTTGTTCACATCCACTCCTTAAGTGCCTGGATCACATGGGTGTTACCAAAGTAGGGGCTATATCACATAGTCGAAGTCTTATAACTTTGAACACGTAATGTTCGAACTATTATGTTCGAGGTTACAAAACGCCGACTATGGATTAAAAAAAAAAAACGGAAAACAAAATAAACGGTTTTAAACAGGGGGGCTGTGCCCCCCTGCATCCCCCACACACCCCGCTACTTAAATATACCAAGTCCGAGATCGCAAAATGGAAATCTCCGCTTTTGGGGATTTCCATTCAAAAGTTCGAACTTTTACAAATTCAAACTTATGATCTCGACCATATGAGGTTCGAACTTGTAAAAGTTCAATTACGTGATAGGAACACACCACAGTATACTATATCTTCAACAGCATTGTTTTTCCATGAAAAAATAATTTTACCCCACTAATACCTCTCTGATAGTTGTATGAACAATTTTTCTTAACCAGAGCCGGACACCTTTTGTGGTTTGGGAGTCTGGGAGCACTGACTGGTGAACTGGCATGCTTAGAGTCACATAGTAAGCAAAAGGAAACTGCAGGAATCAAACTCTAGACTGATGCATGGTACAGGTATATCATAGTTTTAAATCTGTAATCATAAAACAAGATAAATAAAATAATAAAAATAAAAAATTACACTCTGTCACCTCCTGATGCAACTTCCACTCATAGAACCCATCACTATGGCAATCATAAGTATTACTAGAATCAAACTAAAAGATCCATTGTCTAAATTATATTGCATCTGGGTACACAGGATAGGATTATGACATGCTTTTTGCTTAAAATCACAGAAGAAAATGGTTATTCTTATAAACTGTATGAACACAAAACCCGGACTGAGTTGGTCTGGGTGGCTATCAAGACATGGATACCATACTTAAGAGTTTGGTGTTTTGTGATCCATTTATTTCTAAAGTGCTGAATAAATGTAGCCGAAGGAGAACTATTAGCATCTGTTCTGAAGAACTGCTTTAGAGCAACATGATGAAAAGATTCTTCCTGCAGTACATATTCAATGGTGACCCTAACAAGCCAACTCCTTGGTAAATGTGTTGGATACTAGGGCAGAAGTAGTCTCAGTGTACCTAATGAGTACACTCAAGGAGCACTATGACCAGAAATTAAAAAAAAAATACAATTTTTTTATACGAAAATGTGAGATTGTCAAGAACCACTCTTGTGCAAAGTCTTCTTTGTAATGAGTTACAATTACTGCTAGCTCTGAAAATCTGTAGACAAGCGCACTTGAAACTTTCATCTACTGACAGCATCTGGACTGTGTACCATATTATGTTTTGGACACAATGCAAATTTGCTTTCCTTCTGCAGCTAATATTTTTTTTTCATTCTGAGACTAGAAAATAATAAACCTCTAGATTTACAAAGGCTTACAAGAATTATGGTTTTAGACTATAGACAGAAAGCAGATGTAAATGGCAGTACACAGTAAAACTGCAAATACTCAGACTCAATAACTTTCTGACTCTTGTGGGAGGGGAATGAAAAGTTCTATATCTCACTATATTATTTTCAATTTTTTTTGGTCTCCACATACAGCTAATATGTTCATAGAAAAAGGCTATGAGCCAGAGAAAGTATGGTCGGGGTATAATAAAGTAATGAATAAAAAAGTGAATAAAGCACAGAACATAATGCTGAAGATAAACAAAGTGAGTTATATTTTGTGTCCAAGTATACTGTTTCTAATATTTTAGAGAAAACAGTCCGGTATTACTGGTCTTATATACAGAAAGAAAAATCCTGCCTAAAAATGTCAAACTTTGTTTTTCATATAAAAAAGGCAGGAGTCTTAAATGTATGTTAGTACATGGAAAATTTGAGAGACCAAAAAATACAGAAAATAATAGTGTGATATGGAATTTTCCATGTGACAATTGCACAGTATGCAAATATATAGTGGATAGTTTTGAAAGTATTAATGGAAAACATTTGATAGAAGAGGCAGCTTCACTTGCAATAGTGAAAAGATTATACATAGTTTAAATGTCCTTGTGGATTATTTTATATTGGGGAGAGCAACAGAAGTTTGATGCAAGATTGAAAGACCATATAAGGGATATCAAGAACCAAAGATTTCAGAGTCCTGTAGCTATGCACTTTAAGGAACACCGTAATGGAGACCCACAGGGGTTACAGGCAACTGTTTTAGAACAAGTGATTACTAGGTTTAGTACTGATGAAAAAATCAAGGAACACTTAAGAAGGCAGGAAGCAATATTTATTTTAAAATATAGTACAAGGTTTCCAAGAGGTTTGAACAGGGAATTCTCTTGGAAGCATTTAATTCAAGAAGGTTAAAAAAAAGATATTAAAAGTTAACCTTTTTAGTTGGCTTTTTTAGTGAATTCTTAATTGGATGATTATTTAATTAATTAAATGCATGTATTTAGTCTATGCTTACCAGCAGAAAGATGTACTCTGCAAAGGCTTTTTTTGAAAGCCGAAGCGCCAAAGAAGTGTTACTTGCTCTTAATGGTATTAGAGTTTGAAGTTTTGCTGTTAACTTTTACTGCAGAAGTTATTATTTTTATTTTAATAAATCAGTCTGTGTACTAAACTGAGTGAATTCATCTGGCCTGGAACTTGTGGTGTGAGGTCTGGTTTGTTCTACAGTGTGGTAATTTGGTAGTCTGTTCCATGCATCAGCTTCTCTATGAGAACAACTATTACACTTCTCATTCCTATAGATTCTTCTACATAGGGTTACCCCAAACGTTCTCATAGGTAGTTGTCTCTAAATGCACTATATACCTGAATAAGGTCTCCTCTTAAATATTTATATGAGACATCGTACAAATTCAGATATTTTAATCTTTCATAATACATTTTCACATCCATGGATGCAATTGGTACATTTCCACTGTACTCTTTCCAGTTCAGTCATGATTGCTTTCTTATAAATTTCCATATAGTTATTCGATACTTAAGTTTGGCTCTAATGGAACTAACAATGACCACCAATTCTGATTTCCTAGACTTTATAAATCTTTTTATACAACCTGTAGTTCTGTAACTATCATTAATCAATTGGCTGAAATGATTAGGAAAAACTTAAAAGTGGCTCTACCCATATACCCAGCTCCTTAAATCAATCTACAGTTTAAATCACTGTGTGCTTCATTAAATATTTACCTTTTAGTTTATGGTCTCCCAAATCTCATATGCTTAATTTCGGATGTATTTATCAGCACATTATTCTCCTGTGTCAACTTCTGCAAACTTCATTAACCAGAGGCCTTCTGTGTTAGCCTGAACTTCAGAGAATTAGATACCAAATAGGAGAGGTCCCAGGACGGAACCCTGTGGTACTCCACTTGTCACTGCTTTGAGGTCAGATTTGGAGCCTGCAACTTTTACAGTGTGGGTTCTGTCAGTGAGCCAGTTGGCAACCCATCTTGTGATGTAGGGATTTAGACCTAGTTTAGTGAGTTTAGCTATAATTCCAGAATGGGAAATGGTGTTGAAAGCCTTGGCGAGGACAAGATAGGCTGTCTGAACCACCTTACCCTCATCTACGGCTTTGGTGACTGCCTCAAAGAAGTCGATCAGGTTCATGAGGCATGATCTGCCTTTCACAAACCCAAATTGGGTGGGATCCAGAATTTGGAGGTTACCAATGTCTTTGTTTATGAGTTTCATGATGATGCGTTCCATGGCCTTGCAGACCAGGCTCATCAGGCTAATAGGTAGATAGTTCCAGGGATCAGTGGTGGCTCCCCCTTTGTGGAGTGGGATAACTGATGCTGTGCGTCATTCAGTGGGCACAAAGCCTGATGTGAGGTTATTATTGAACATGGTGCTTAAGTGGGGAGCCAGTTCGTGTAAAACGCAGCCTGGGATCTTGTCCAGTCCCATGGATGCTGTGTTTTTGGCTTTAGAGAGTGCAGCTTTTACCTGAGTAGTTGTGATTACAGGGACTCTGCATTCTTCCTGTATAGATATGGGCCCTTTAGGGGGTGGGGTGGGGGGGTAAAGTTAGCACTGAACCTATCTGCCAGGATGTTGGCAATATCAGTTGGTTCTGTAATTTTCATGCCGTTGTGCTGTAACTCAGAGCAGATCTGGGTGTTGCCATCGAGATTCTTGACATAGCTATAGAATGCTTTGTTGTTGTCCTTAGAATTAGTGGTGATTTTGTTTTCGTAGCTAGCTTTGGAGAATCTTATAAGGGATCTCAGCTTCTTACGGAGGCTGACCAGGAAGCTCCTCCACTCATGGGATTTTACTCTCTTTTGCAACAGTTTCTTCCTTCTGTTGTACAATTTGTTTATGGCAGGGGACCACCAGACTGGCTTCCTTTTTTTGGAGGATAGCGTCTTGGTTCTGTTTGGGATAGCATGATCCATGCACTCGTGTAAGTGCTTATAGAGTGCATTTGTGTAGGATTCAGCAGTTGTAACTGTATTGTCCATCTGCATGGGTGTCATGAAGTTCACCACTTCTGTCTTAAGAAGCATGAAGTTGGCTTTGGAGAAATTTTTTACTGTGGTTTCCTTAATGGTGGGGGCGGGATGTGGATATCAAGGGTGATTAGATTATGGTCAGATCGGACCAACGAGGAGTTGACCTCAGGTGTGGAACACCTGTCACTCATGTTGGTAATGACTAGGTCTAGGGTATTGTTGCTCCTGGTGGGGGTGTGGATAAGTTGATCCAGGGCATTGGAGTTTATGAATTCCAGAAAGAGTTGAGCTAAGGAGTTGGTACACAAGTAGTTTTCCCAGTTAATGGTGGGGTAGTTGAAGTCGCCCATTATTAGGGTGTTTGGTTGAACCCTAAATATTTTCCAGTACATCAAGAAAAGAAGAGTGGGAATCCTGGGGCATGGTGGGGGATCTGTAGCAAGCTACAATTTGGGCTGCAGTTTTTCCCAGAGTTAGTTGCACTTGGATAACCTCAGATGCATTATGCTGAGTAACTAGCCTGGAGGTGTGGATATCCTTAATGAATATGGACACACCTCCGCCTTTGGTGTTTCGGTCCAGGTTACATGGCTGAAAAGTGTGGTATGAGCTATAGCCTGGTAGTGCAGGGGTGCTCTCTGGAGCCTTGAACCATGACGCAAATCTGAAATATTATCATGTAAAACGTACATATCTCTCATAACTGTTGCTAGATCTATTAACTGCTATTGTACAGTTTTTGTTATATATTTACTTTCTGTTCTTTTTCATAAAAGCAACTTATCTGTTTCCACTATTTTACCCACCTGCAAACTGTCAGTTGTGATACAAAAGTTACATAAAATAAATAGAAATAAAAAAATAGCTACCCCAAAACAATAAGAAACTGGCAGCCACTTGCACATAAACAGCTACTCTATAGTCAAAAAAGGATACTGACTACCTTTTTACATGCAAGGAAAACAACCAACATATTCAGATGAAGCAGTTGACCAATCAATTTATACTTTACATTTCCTTACAGCAGGTATTCATCTGGAATGGCACAGCCCAGATGTAACCTTTAGAACTAACTGAGGACATCTGCCTGGTGTACACATATGGCTGAAAGACTTCAGCTATCTGTGATTTAATCCCATTCATATTATGTGCATACATGCACTATAACAATGATCCCTAAGATGATCAACAAACAACCCGT
Organism: Protopterus annectens; assembly: GCF_019279795.1. Classification (NCBI taxonomy): domain Eukaryota; kingdom Metazoa; phylum Chordata; order Ceratodontiformes; family Protopteridae; genus Protopterus; species Protopterus annectens. The sequence continues at coordinate 720,683,894 of NC_056735.1, read as the reverse complement.
GACACTAGCATTTTAAAATCATGAAGTTAGGCAAACTGGCGAACTTAAAAAGTATCATTCTATATCCTACCACATAAATTAAAAAAAAAAGTGTGGCTGAAATATAAAACCCAGGGCATGTCTACCATATTCAGAAATACACTTCTGCTCAGTCTCCACCTCCATTCAGACTATTAAACCTGGGCAATGACATAGTCCTTAGCTGAACACTAACTTTGGTAAGCCAAGTGATGTACTGCTAACCTGTGTTTGTTTACAG